>NC_071087.1:17795691-18099691 GCF_027358695.1 Spea bombifrons | reverse complement strand
GGATATTTGTCAATGTAGGAAACAGCTCATCTGTTTTTCTTCATGATACTATGATTAGAGTTATATAATTCCAACAGCCATCTCCAAAAACACAATGAAATGTTCAATGCATTTTGTACCAAGCTGGATCCAAATAGTTTGTAGACTACTCCAATGTGGTGGTCAATGCTAATGATAATTAGATATTAGTTAGATATAAGTTATTCTTAAAGGCTCCACAAACTCATTTTCTGAGAACACACAGATGGCCTATTAAAATGTATGGTGCTCTTTTCACAATTGCTCAGTTTGCTTATTCTGTATTGGAACTCAGCATCTTGGAACCCATTCCTGCTCCCTGACCCCTTTTCCCTAGCTTCTGTTACTTTTTCCATTCTTGACCCCAGCTACTATGACCTTCTGGCTTCCGACCTTGGCTTGTTTAGACCACTGCTCCAGTCTGCCCAGTCCCTGTGGTTACCACCCCCAGCTACTGCGACCTTATAGTTACTGACCTCAGCTTTCATTACCTGTTTCTCCTCCTGCTTACTAGTGAATTTATCCATCTTGTCACTCACGGCAAGGTTACAGCCTACCTGGTAGTGATTCCAGTTTTAAAGGGATATATTGGAAGTAAAATGAGAACTGACAGGTGGGTTTACTGGGAAGTAGCAGTTTAAACTGATCAACTCCATTATGCATTATGAAGGGCCAAACCCAGAAAGTTTGAAGTAGAGGACTGCATTGGGATGCAGGTTCCGCGGGACCCGTCAAAAGGTTTTCGGGTGCAGGCAGTATTCCGTGTGTTGTGGGAGGGAGTGGGCAGTCACACAATATACCTGTGGGTCCCAGTAATTCTACCCCGGCTAAGACCACCTCTGAAATTTAATGTGAAGGTAGCTTTGCAGCTGTGCACGGGATTACAGGGACTCGCAGGGTAGGGTGGCAGTTGCCTCCTAGGCCGCCCTAAATCGAAACAAAACGGCCCTGCGACCGCCACGGCCGTCTTTAACCGAGGCAGAAGCGGGGGAGGGTTCATACAGAAGTAATTTTTGCATGACTGAGCAATGTGATGAAAAACAAAAAAATACCATGTTAACTTTTATAAAAAAGAATGTTTATAGTGGACATGTATTTATTATACCTACCACTCCACCAGCTTTATTATTATGAGCGATCAGTATACGAGTTTCATAATAATTTTGCACATTGCTTTGTCTGCATTAAAACCCAGTTTTACTGTTATATTCTTGTTAATGTGAATAAGTTAAGAAACATGCGTTATATATATATATATGCATCTTACTACAGCCACCAAGGGACATCCTGGTGCTGCCCCCTGCTGACCAGTACTTTATTTTGCAATAAAAGCTAGATTGTAACTCATAAAGCAAATATTTACCATTTCACAGGAATCAATCATGAATTTGAGGGATCAGTCGGACTCAGGTCACTTTAGTCAATTTAAGCATATAACTATGTAGAAATGAAGACGTACATACAGTGGATATAAAACGTCTACACACCCCTGTGAAAATGCCAGGCTCTTGTTGTGTTTAAGAATGAGACAAAGGTAAATCATGTCAGAACTTTTTCCACCTTTAATGTGGTCTATAACGTGAACAATTCAATTGCAAAACAAACTGAAATCTTTGAGGGGGAAAAAACCCACAATAACCTGGTTGCATAAGTGTGCCCCCCGTTAAACTAATACTTTGTTAAAGCACCTTTTGATTTTATTACAGCATTCAGTCTTTTTTGGGTAGGAGTCTATTAGCATGGCACATCTTGATGTGGCAATATTTGCCCACTCTTCTTTGCAAAAGCACTCCAAATCTGTCAGATCTGTCGGACATCTCCTGTGCACAGCCCTCTTCAGATCACCCCACAGATGTTCAATTGGATTCAGGTCTGGGCTCTGGCTGGGCCATTCCAAAACGATGATCTTCTTCAGGTGAAGCCAAGGGCGGGCTGGGCCAGTGTGGCAGATCCTGTCCCGGTGTGTGTGTTTGGGTGTCAGTGTGGCAGAGCCTGTCCTGGTATGTAATCATGCTTAATTTTAAGGTAGGTAATAACATTGGAAGTAAGATATAAATGATCCTGTTAAGTCCAGATGTTGAAATAGAAGATTTCATTGGGAACTGGAATTGAGTCTTTAAAAAAGGACCTTTTCTCTTTTATTTGAAAACTATTTTACTCATCTATAAAAGCTAATGAATAAAACCGCTAAATAGACTCTATAATTTGTCCTCAGTTTAGAAATACCAAATGTGTTTATGCATTTTGGGAAGTTATAAGGCAATAAATACAAGTAGCATTGCTATTTTAAAATATTTTTTTTCAAATCTGGTAATCCTATCCCGTGTCCTATTTGGGCCATTTTTGAAACTGGTCAGTTCAGTATACCCCAATTAAAGTATATATTCTTGAAAGCTAGACACCCCGAGGTATTTAAAATGCTGGTATTTTAATACTTTCCATGCACCAATTCTACCACCGGCCTTTGTCAAAGTTTGTGGTAGTAATTTTTTGTGTGTTTTTTTTACACACACATTCTACTTAATTTATAGCTCATAGGACATCTTTGAACCCGACCAATTCAATTTACCTCATCAAATCATATATTTTTTTAAAACTAAACACCCCAGGGTATTTGAAATGCTAGTATTTGAACTTATTGCATGCCTGGGAAGATATAGCATTAATTTTAGCACTTGTTCATAAAAATAAACTTGTTAATTCTTATTTTATATTTTTAGACTGTTTTTCACATTTTGTTGGATTTGGATTTTTCCCCTGAAGGTGACATCACTGCATAACTATTTTTAAATATGACCACATTTTCTTTCTTTTAAATGTCTTTATTCAAAGAGTAAAGAGTATACAATACAGACAAGCCAAGTTAAGGTGCAAATATACAACAAGCATACATAGAAAGTACACAATACACGCGTAGGAAATCTATAACATATACTAGTAATACAGAAGGCCCACAGCCACCCCGACTTTGACTCAAGAAGGCTGGAACCCCTGTAGCGTGGGGATTTGTGCCTGTTGGAAAGTTGCAATCATAGTATCGATATCAATGGGCTCTGCAGTATAGAAATTTTGAAAATAATCCACAAACAGTTGAGTAATTTTATCAGGGGATATAACCATGGTTTAGTAGTTCGCAAGGGGGTTAGTGGCTGCATTCTCACGGATGTGAATATATGAAAGAAAGAGAAGCACAATAGTGCAATATGTCTCAAAGCTTATTTTTTGTAAAATGAAGACCGCAAGGGGCTACTCACATTTGGTGGGGGCCTCTTCAGTTAGCCCCAAAGTATGCGCTTGGGCGATATAATCCTCACCTTAAAGATTTCTTTGGCAGCACTATGTTATATGGGTTTCTTCAGTTAGCCCCAAGATGTGCATTTAGGTGGTATAATCCTTGCCTTGGAATTTCTTTAGCCTCAGCCTTTGGAGCAGTCTGGAGTGTCCACGGTTCCTTTTTGGTGAGCAATGTTAGAATTGCTCACTCCTCAGCGCATTGGTGGTAAAATCCCCACCAAGGATATAGTGGTGGCTGACAAGGTATTCTGTCTTATAAATTAAAAAAGGTCCAGGAGCAAGATAAAATGGTTTTTTAAAAAAGCTTATTTTAAACTTTTGGTAATAAAAACCAATAAAAACCAACAAAGGATTAATATAAAATAATACACAAACGCGTTTCGCCTAGCACAGGCTTCCTCAGAGTGCCTTCCTAGCAAAGGCTACTGATACATTGAATGTTTTTATACAGTTTGAAATGTCTAAAATGGCGCCAAATGACGTCATCAACAAGGGGTGTGGCTTATACATCACCAAAAAAATATATATTTTTTTAAAAATTTTTTTTAAATTAAAACAAGCATAATTGGAACATTACAAAAAGAGGTGCATGTCAAAATCTATATTTAACCCTTCAGGGGTTAGGGTTTTTAAACAATATATCCAATACAATTCAGTCTTTACTAAAATCTTCACAATATCCCCTCCTCTCCAGGGTATGGATATTTTTTTTTATAGCAGTAAATTTTAGTAACTTTTGGATCTTTATTGTGATTTAAGAAGTGTTTAGAGACGCTATGGGTGACAATTCCATTTCTAATATTGCGACAATGTTCTGATGTTCTAACTTTTAAACATCTTGTCGTCATGCCTACATACTGTAAGCTACAAGTGCATTCTAGTAGATAGATTACATTTTTAGAATTTTATATTCTTTATTTGTGATATTTGATTTAAACATTGTTTTCTTTGCGTGTCAGTAGGTAATCTACACGCTAAACATATTTATAATTTATTTATAAAAACCTTTGTCATTATTTGTCAACTATAAAAATAGTAAAAAGGTTAAAAATGAAAGTGTTGGCCCCTTAAAAAGTAATGAGGGAGAAGTTATAGACGGGGATCAGGAAAAAGCTAATTTATTTCATATATTCTTCTCTGCTGTATTCACAGAGGAAAATGAAATGCCAGGTAATATACAGCAGGATGAGATAAATGCCCCAGTACATGTCGCCTGCCTAACTCAGGAAGAAGTGCAGTGTCGCCTAAAAAAAAATCAAAATAGACAAATCACCAGGTCCAGATGTCTTTTACCCCCGCGTTCTAAGGGAGTTAAGAAATGTAATAGACAGACTCCTATTTCTAATATTCAAGGACTCTATAGTGACAGGGTCTGTTCCCCAGGACTGGCGCATAGCAAATGTGCCAATATTCAAAAAGGGGACAAAAAGTGACCCGGGGAATTATAGGCCTGTTAGTTTAACTTCTGTTGTGTGTAAACTGTTTGAGGGTTTCCCAAGAGATGCTATTTTGGAGTATCTCAATGAAAATAAATGTATGACTCCATATCAGCATGGGTTTACAAGGGATCGGTCCTGTCAAACTAACCTGATCAGCTTTTATGAGGAGGTGAGCTCAAGACTGGATCAGAGTGAATCTCTGGATGTCGTATATCTTGATTTTTCCAAAGCATTTGATACGGTGCCACATAAAAGGCTGGTACATAAAATGAGAATGCTTGGGCTGGGGGAGAATGTGTGTATGTGGGTAAGTAACTGGCTCAGTGATAGGAAACAGAGGGTGGTTATTAATGGTACATACTCTGAGTGGGTGACTGTTGCTAGTGGGGTACCACAGGGGTCAGTTTTGGGTCCTATTCTTTTTAATATATTTATTAATGACCTTGTAGAGGGATTGTATAGTAAAGTATCAATCTTTGCAGACGATACTAAGCTCTGTAACGTGGTTAACACAATAGAGGACAGTGCACGATTACAAATGGATCTGCATAGGTTGGAGGCATGGGCTGGGATGTGGCAGATGAGGTTCAACACAGATAAATGTAAGGTTATGCACATGGGGATGAAAAATCCAGGCTGGGAATATGTATTAAATGGGAAAACACTGGGGACAACTGACATGGAAAAGGACTTAGGTGTTTTAGTTAACAGTAAATTTACCTGTAGCGACCAGTGTCAGGCAGCTGCTGCTAAGGCAAATAAAATCATGGGGTGCATCAAAAGGGGCATAGATGCCCACGACAAGGAAATAATTCTACCACTGTACAAGTCACTAGTCAGACCACACATGGAATACTGTGTACAGTACTGGGCACCAGTGTACAAGAAAGATATAGTGGAGCTGGAGAGGGTTCAAAGATGGGCAACCAGAGTAATAAGGGGAATGGGAGGACTACAGTACCCAGAAAGATTATCAGAATTATGGTTATTTAGTTTGGAAAAAAGACGGCTTAGGGGGGACTTATTAACTGTGTAAAAATATATAAGGGGGTAGTACAGAGATCACTCCCAGAACCTATTTATACCCAGGACTGTATCTATAACAAGGGGACATCCTCTACGGCTGGAGGAAAGAAGTTTTTTACACCAGCACAGACGGGGGTTCTTTACGGTAAGAGCGGTGAGATTATGGAACTCTCTGCCAGAGGAAGTGGTAATGGTAAACTCAATAAAAGAGTTCAAAAGGAGCCTGGACTTGTTTCTTGAAAGCAATAATATTACAAGTTATGGATATTAGATTAATAGGGAACGTTGATCCAGGGATTTATTCTGATTGCCATATGTGGAGTCGGGAAGGAATTTTCCCCCTGGTATGGGGCAATTGGCATCTGCTTCATAAGGGTTTTTTGCCTTCCTGTGGATCAACACAGTAGGGACACAATATGTATATAGGTTGAGCTTGATGGACTTTGGTCTTTTTTAAACCTTATGAACTATGTTACTATGTTACTAAAAAAAAACATCCCTTTCGTATCCCTATGTTTGCGTGTAAAATTCTTTGTTAATAACATTTTTAAATTAGGTGCGCCTCTAAAAACTATTTTTGGGTTATCTGGGAGTATTTTTCTTAAGATATCATCTTCTTTTAGAATATTCCAATCTTTTTTAATAATTCTTTTAAAAATGTTATTCTTATTATTAAAATCGGTTACTATGGGTAGGATAAAGTTAGTATTTGTTTTATCTGGCTTTTCTTTATACTTTATTAAATCTTTTCTTTCTAGGTTTTCTATGCTAGCTATTGTGTGTTGAATTTTCTGTGCATTGTAATTTTTTTCTAAAAATTTGTTTTTTTAAAAAATCCGCTTGTGCTTTAAAAACAGGGGTCTCTGTGCAATTCCTTCTTATTCGTAGCATTTGGCTCTTGGGTATTCCTTCCACCCAAGGACCATAGTGGCAGCTAGATTGTTCAATAAAAGTATTTGTGCATACTTTTTAAAATGAGTTTTTATTTTCATTTTATTGTCCTCTATATAAATATCTAAAACTAAAAAATTAACACTGTCTTGATTAAAATTAGAAGTTAGGATTATTCCCCTATTATTGTTATTTAAAACATTTTAAGAAATCATTAAGATCTGGTACAGAGCCTCCCCAAATAAAAAAACACATCGTCTATGTATCTGCTATAGGTGACCAAGTTTGCACTCCACTTGTTATTGGTCCAAATTACGTCATTTTCCCAGTCCGCCATGAACAAATTGGCGTAAACTGGGTGCAAACTTGGTTCCCATAGCAGAACCTGTTAATTGAAGATAAAAAGAGTCATCGAACCAGAAATAATTATTTTCCAAAATTAACCTAATGGCTTCTATTCGAAAATCTATAAAAATAGGAGGGAAATTTCCATCTGATTCTAAAAGATTTTTTACTGCCGGACAGCCCAAATTATGGTTAATTATCGTGTACAAGGACTGAACGTCACATGTCACCATCATAAAATTGGGATTCCACTTAAAATTCTCTAAAATTTGCAATAAATTAATTGTCTTTTAGATAAGCTTTTGTTTTTTTTATTACTGGTTGGAGGATAATGTCAATGTACTCAGATAAGTTGGACAGGATAGAGTTAACGCCTGACACAATAGGGCATCCAGGGGGATTCTTTTCATTCTTATGGATTTTTGGTAAGAAATAGATCACTGGTGTTATTGGATTGGTGGTGTTTATGTAATTCAATTCTTCTTTTGAGATAAGTTGATTTAATAGTCCCTTTTCCAGCAAAACCTTAAGTTTGTCTTTTATTTTTTCAATGGGGTTATGGCTCAGTTTTCTATATACATTGTTATCGTTTAACTGCTTATATGCTTCGTCCTCATTGTTTTTTGCTTAACATAACCAGACCTCCACCTTTATCGGCAGGTTTTATAACGATTTCTTTGTCCTCATATAATTCTTTAAGTATTTTTCTTTCTTTACTAGTGAAATTTATTAAAATCATATTTATTCTTTTTAATTTTTTCTAAATCTTTAAGGACCAGCCTCTCAAAGGTTTGTATTGCACTAGATTTATATTGGTATGGATAAAATTTTGATTTAACTTTTAAGTTTGTTTTTGAGATATTTTCACCGGTACTTCTATTTTTTATCATGCTTAAAGCTTCATCCTCTCTAATTTTATAAAATCTTTTTAATGTGACATTTCTCATAAATTTATTAAGATCAATAAAAGCTTTGAAATGATTAAAATTACGAGTGGGCGCATATTTGAGACCTTTACTTAAAACGGATATTTGTGTGGGGTTAAAAGATTTATCTGTCAAATTAAAAATACCTTGTTCTTTTTCTGTTTTATTTTTTGTAATTATTTCTGTGGTGATGGGCCAATTCTTCCTCTTCTTCCACCTCTATTTCCTCTAGTATAGTATTGCACTTTTTCCTTTTTGTGTCTGTGCGTATCTCTAAAAAATGTTCCTCATAGTCTGATTCACAGTCAGAGGACAATGGATAAAATCTGTTATTTTTTTAAAACTTCACTATAGGGGATTGTCAATTTCTTCCTTAGTGGTGACCTACTCCTTAGTTTGTGGGTGATTGTATTCCGAGCTTTTGGTGATTGTTGAGGTGTGTCATAAATTGAAGGTGCTCTAGTGGGATATTTGTTTAGGAGCTGATGGGTTCTGTATTCTTTGTTGTGATGGGTTTTCCACAAAGGTGATTTATTTTTGTGTTTTTGGTGACTCAGGTGAACGCGGGATTTTCATTCTATATTGTGTCTGATTTCTTGTGTTATATTGTTGTCTGTTGCTATAGTGTTTTGTGAAATCTTGTTGATCTTGATTTTTCCTTGGTGTCCTCTGTGTGAGGGGTGGTGCATTTTTCTATATCTTTGTGGTGAGGATGTGTCTCTGAAGTAGGGTTTTTTTTACATAATTTGTTTGATATCTTATTGGTGTTCTTCCCCTAGGTTGAAAGGATTTGGATTTTTGATTAAAAGTCCTAACTTCATTTTTAGCATAATCCTGTTTGTCTCTTATGTATTTTTTAATTTTAATGTGTTTTGTTTTGTTTTGTTTCCATCTCTACCTTCTCTACCTTACTTTGAATTAATACAGAGTTCTGCTTAAATTCCTGAGTGTCCTCAAATTCAATTAATTTATCTTTTAACTCGTTGATTTTTTTTTATCAAGTAGTACTAGATGTTCTATCTTATCTATCTTATGTTTTTTTCTGTATTCAAATATAGACATTGTATATAAAATTTGAGCAGCTTTTAACCAGATGAAACCGGAGATAAGAGTAAACTTAAAAGGGGTAGGATAAAAGCGCTAAAAGCAAATTAAAAAAAAAAACAAATAAAAAACAAAACAAACTATTTTATCTTGCTCCTGGACCTTTTTTAATTTATAAGACAGAATACCTTGTCAGCCACCACTATATCCTTGGTGGGGATTTTACCACCTATGCGCTGAGGAGTGAGCAATTCTATCATTGCTCACCAAAAAGGAACTGTGGACACTCCAGACTGCTCCAAAGGCTGAGGCTAAAGAAATTCCAAGGCAAGGATTATACCACCCAAATGCACATCTTGGGGCTAACTGAAGAAACCCATATTACATAGTGCTGCCAAAGAAATCTTTAAGGCAAGGATTATATCGCCCAAGCGCATATTTTGGGGCTAACTGAAGAAGCCCCCACCAAATGTGAGTAGTCCCTTGCGGCCTTCATTTTACAAAAAATAAGCTTTGAGACATATTGCACTATTGTGTTTCTCTTTCTTTCATATATTCACATCCGTGAGAGCGCAGCCACTACCCCCCTTGTGAACTACTCTACCTGTCCAAGCCAAGTAGAGGAAACCTTGGCAAGTGGTTCTGCTGCTACATCTACAATAACTTTGTTTTAAAAAGGACTTTTTTTTAAAAAATGTATTTGTTGTTTAAAAAATTTGCTTTTAGCGCTTTTATCCTACCCCTTTTAAGTTTAGATATAACCATGGTTTGATTACCATCTTTCAAGTGGGTAATAAACTGCCTTTTAACAAAGGCTGATTTTACTTTTTGTACACTTCGTGACAATGGCCGTTTTAACATTTCTGCGCTGCTCGTTTAGGTGTAATTTTCTTCTTTCCCGCTTACTGAACCCACACAAGTTATATATTGGTTTTTTTTCAGGACAAGAAAAAATGACAGATGACAATGTTTTGATTATATCATATATAAAATATGGTGGAAATTTTTTTACTCATCTATAAAAGGTAATGAAAAAACCTGCCTGTTTAGAAATACCCAATGTTTTTATGTTTTTTTGCTTTTTTTTTTGCTTTTTTTGCGTTATGGGGCAATGAGTACAGGTAGCGTTTTGCTATTTCAAAGCCATTTTTTCCAAATCTGGTAATTCTTCCCCCCATGTGCCATTTCGGGTATCTTTGAAGCCAGCCAATGCAATTTACCCCATCAAATCATATATTTTTGAAAACTAGACACCCCAGGGTATTTCAAATGCTAGTATTTTAACTTTTTCCATGCACCAAATCTACCACCAGTCTTTGTCAAACGTTGTGGTAGTAATTATTTTGCATTTGTTTTTTCACACACATTTTACTTCAGGTATGAATAAACAGGTTCTGGTATATGTCACTATCAAAAAACAACCCAATATGTGTTCAGCAACATCTCCTGAGTACAGCAATACCTCACTTGAATGATTTTGCCTGGCTGTTTGGGGGCAAAAGGGCCACATTTGAGGCATGCACATTTTTCAACGTTGAACTTTGGCATTTGGGGATCCACTGCCCATGTCCTATTTGGTACATTTTTGAGCCGGGCCATTTCAGTGTGCCCAATAAAACCATATATTTTTGAAAACTAGACACCCCAGGGTATTTCAAATGCTGGTATTTTAACTCTTTGCATGCACACATTTTACCACCAGCATTTTTTCAATGTTTGCAGTAGTATTTTTTTGTGTGTATTCCCCCCCACACACACCTACTTTATGTATGAATTTACAGCTCCTGGTAAATGCTGCTGTCACACGACACCCCAATATGTGTTCAGCAACATCTACTGACTACAGTGATACCCCACATGCATGGGTTTGTCATTTTTTGGGTGAACTAAAAGGCCACATTTGGGACGTGTGCATTTTTCTAATTGGAAATTAGATGTGTGGCCATCCTTCCCCCTGTGTAAATTGGGACATTGTTGAACCCCGCCAATTCAATTTACCCCATCAGATCATACATTTTTTAAAAGACACCCCATGGGCATTTAATATGCCAGTATTTTAACTCTTTCCGTGCTAATTTTAGGACTGGCTCACAAAAATAAATTTCATATATATATATATATATATATATATATATTGAATTTTTTGCCTCTTTTTAGATTCCCCCCCCCCAGTGGAAGTATCTATTCCTCAATTAATCATAGGATATCAGGGCCTTTTCAGTAGCCCACACATCATATAGTGCCTTAGCTTCCCTGTAAATTCTTGCAAAGTCGGCATATGCGCAAAATAAGCCTTCGAAAGATCCTGACTCAAGCTTAAACGTCTCTCCTTGACCTCCCTCCTGCGACCCTCCACATAACTGATAATGTGCCCCCGCAACACCGACTTGGAAGCCTCCCAGAACAAATTAATATTATCAACATGTTCTAGATTATCATCAACGTAGTTAAGCCACTCCCTTTCCAAAAAGGACCGGAAGTTGTCAGACTGGAAAAGATTGGAGGGAAACCTCCAATTGAAGGAGAGTTGCCGTGGGGAATCTAGTTTAAGGTCCAGACATACCGGCACATCTTTAGCCCTGTGCAACATAGGCTCTGGAAATAAAAAATCTAACCTGGAAAAAGAGTAATGAGGATGAGAATACATTGTAAATTGCCTAGCTACGGGCTGGGCGTGTCTCAAAACGTCTATGAGATGAAAGTGGCCCACGAGGGGTACCGAGGTGAACTGAGTAGAGCATGAACCCGGGGGCGAAGCATCCAGGCCCAGATCAGCTGCTAGGTTAAAGTCACTACCTTTTAACCTTTTGGAGTGTGCCTTGACATCGAGGCATTACAGCAACATCTTTCAAGCAAAGAAAGCTTATCCAGGCTTGGTTGTTAGCTGACCATTTTTCCATCATTTGGTAATTAAGGTGTTAACATGAACCTGGCATGGACTGCCCATCAAAAGCTGGAAACATTTCTCCTCGGCTCACAACACATGCAGCCCAAAGCATACTTCAAAAATCAAACAAGATTTTAGTTCACAACTCAAGAGTAAATGATATTCATACAAGGTAATGTATATCCGTATATAGATTTATTTACCTCATTTGACTTATTTGACCATATATGTTTCCAAACTAGACACTACATGGTATTTCAAGTGCTAGTATTTTAACTCTTTCCATGTTCTAATTATATTACCAGCTGTTGTCAAAGTCTGCAGTAGTATATTTTTTGTGTTTTTTTCACACACATTGTATTCCAGGTATGAATTTGAAGCTTCTGTTATATTTCACTGTCAAGCAACACCCCAATATGTGTCCAGCAACATCTCCTGAGTACAGTGATGCATGGGCTGTTTGTTGGCCTGTTTGGGGTATAAAAGGCAACATTTGGGAGGTGAACATTTTTCAGTTTGGAATTTTTACATCATTCATACTAAGTATAGTAAGTAAGCGAGACAAGTTCTTATTCTTTATCATATAGTTTCCTTGAACATGAAATAGCTTCTAAGAGTCAAGTATCCTATTAACTTCAAATACTCGAACTTATATTTAAAGCCAACAAGAACCCACTTAAGTGTAATAATCTTAATCATTCTGTTTCAAAAGTGCATGTAATATTGTCTGAGAACAAATGTTTTAAAGACATACTTGTGATAAAGAAAACATTTCTTGCTGATAAAGTACTTTACACAGAAATAAAAGCACAATGCATTTCCATTGTGGAAACTTTTAGCTTATTCATTCTGTTTATTATCTGGTTATATAAAGAGATGAGCCATTATCTGTGAACCATGTCTGATTCTACATGCAGTTCGTTGAGAAACTGGAATTTCTTCCAGGTATTGAGCCAGAATCCAGATAGAAATCCTTCCTTAACGACAAGTTTTGTGTTTGGCAAAATCCCATAAACGAAGTCAATCGCATTAATGCAATATTCAGGCAATGCATCAAAGAAAACATAGTGTGTAAATATATTTTGCTTGGTATCAGCATCAAAAATCAAGAGACTGGTAAAGATTTGTGGAAAAGATGTGAAATGAGTGGGGTTGTTAAGCTTAAAAGATATTATTTAGCACCATTGCATGATAAAGATTTATTAAATACAGTGTTTGTTTTGTGCACAATCTTTTTGTATGCCAGCACGTTCAAGTATACCTATATAGTTACTATATGCAAGCCAGTGAAGTTTCTTTCAAGCTACCAATCTGGCTTGGCTTCTCATTTAATAGGATGGATGAGTCAAACAAGTCCCACTACTTCAGCAAACATATGCGCTTACACAGCACCAATGCCAAGGAAGCGACATCTGTCAGTACATTGCACAGTTTAGTAATGCCTGGAAGCTCCTGTACAGATGTCTGTGTTGGTAGATCTCATATCATTTAAAAGGGTAATTCACTAAGCAAGATAACAGATTGTGATCAGTCACCCCATGAGCCCCATGAGTTGGGGCCTATTTCTTAAACACCTTATTTACCATCAGCCCCCTAAATATTTGGACAGCAAACTGTTGATTCAAGGGAGTTTAACAAAAAAGTCTGAAGTGACATCAATAAACGCTTGTGACCCAGTTCTTACATTGGCAGCCATACATGCCACCATGTTTCACAGATGATGTAGTTTGCTTCAGATCAGCCGTTCCTTGCCTTCTCCAAAATCTTCTCCTTCCACCATTCTGATATGTTAGGTTTTTTTTCATCTGTCCAGCACTGGGTTAGCATTTCTTAGTTTTCTAGTAAATTCTAATCTGGCCTTATGGATGTATTATCCATTTTATGAAAGCTTTTAAACTAAAAATAGTCACTTTTAGGATTCAACCTTAGGGTTGCTGAGATTTGCTACTCGAGATCTGGATGTAATTTTCTCTCTGATAATGATGGCTCCATTTGAACCTCTTCAGCATGTCTCCCTCCATTTTCTTACCTTGAAGACTGTATTCTTGGATGCAGTTACTTGTGGTTGTAGAGTTGGTGAGCTTCAGGTTCTTTCCATTTCCCAGCAATATCTGGGGATTTCAGGAAGACTGTGGATGTTAGACCAAAGATGGTGTCTTTATTTCACCAGAATCCACAGATTAATTTACCTACCTTCTGCCCTCATCCAGCTAACAGTAAGAAAGAACATCTCCATTCTTTGAATGTCAAAAGATGCCTCTTCATTTATTTAGAGAGATCCAGTTCATAGAGTAGATTATCTACCCTGTTTGTTTCATAATAGGGTGCCAGAAGGGGTCTACAGGTCTCTAGAGTTGCCATTAGCCCCTGGATTAGAGAGGTTTATGTATCAGCTGGTCTTGATCCTCCCATTAGTCTGAAGGTTCACATTTCTACCTCCTGGGCTGAATTAGCAAACATTCTACCTAGAAATTATTTGTAAAGCTGCAGCCTGGAAGAGTTTCAAGACCTTTACCAGGCATTACTGGTTGACTAGGATTCTATGTTTGGTCGCAGAGTTCTTCAGACTGTTGTTTCTCACCCTCCCTATTCTTTTTATACGTCTACCTATGTGCTACCAGGGATAGTAAGGGAAACAATACACAGCCTGATCTCCAGTGTATTAGCAGGATGATGTCCCTTCAGCCGAAACAATCGATGTATAGGTACATCCTAATGGGCGTTTCGTTACAGCTTCTAAGGACATACTGGTATGTCCTGAGGGGGGTGCAAATGGGATAAACAAAAGTTCCCACTGAAATCATTGGGGGCGCTTTCCACACATGCCAACAACATTCGTCGAGCCAGCTCTGGAGCTGAATGGAGATAAGTATTTTGCATGCACTGAAAATAGCTGGGGCACAGCAAATGCATATGGAGTAATTCTGTGTAATCGAGTGGGTCATTTTTTAGACTTCACTTAACACAGTCTCACAAATTCATTAATTTATACAGACTGTGTAAATCCCTTAAAACATTTCACTCTTATGTTTGATTCACTTTGGTGCAAACACTCTACATACTTTTTAAGAGTTTAGCATACTTATAAATTGAATGACAGTCACACACCTTTTTTCTACTGTGATCTAATATTGGGATGATTCACTTTTCTCATCATTACTTTTAGCAGTTTACTCATCTCCTAGAACAACTCATAACGCCCTTTTATGTTACAGAAAGATCCGCCTCCTATCTGTATGTGACTTCTATCGTGAAAGGCCAGTAAAAACATGTGCAAGACTTATCATTTACTATGAGTCATAGCTGACACTAATTATTAATTGCATAAGACCCAAGCAACCACATGAAGGTAGCTGTGAATTATGTGGATATTTATTACCCCATTCTCGTAGTACTGAAACATTAATAAAAGCCAGTTACTCCTAGGGAGAAGATTTCAGGACATATCAAAGGTTTTATTGTATTGATGTTATATATGAATGTCACTATGAATTTTGAATTACCGTATTTGCTCGATTATAAGACGAGGTTTTTTCAGAGCAAATGCTCTGAGAAATACCCCTCGTCTTATAATCGAGGTCGTCTTCTAATCAGACCTCAAAATGTCCGCTGGGGCCATGCTGCTTACCGGGCTTTGGTCGCGAGCAGCAGGAGAACAGGAAGCTAGAAGAGTGTCACATAACCCTGCCTCCCCCCTCCTTCCTCTGGGGGCGGGGCCAGAGAAGTTGCTCGCACAGCCAGGCCCCTGCAGAAGTCTTCGAGTGAGAGATCTGCAGTTCAGGTAAGGGGGTGGGGGAGGGTTTTTGAGTATGTGTGATTAATGGAATGAATGAGTATTTAAATGTTTGTGAATGAGTGTGTGTTAGTATGGATGTGTAAGGGGGGGTGGTAGCATGGCATAGGGAGGCTGTACTCAGACTCCTATCATCCCCAGGTTCCAGCATGTATTGGCTGCCTTGGCTTGATAGGAGTGTGATTGCTGTTAGGAGTTTATATATATATATATATATATATATATATATATATATATATATATATATATATACATACCTCCAGAAATGCCTTTTAACCCCCTATATGCGACTCTGCCCCATGATATGCCTTTTAACCCCCTATATGCCATTATGGCATATAGGGGATTAAAAGGCACATCATGGGGCAGAGTCGCAAATAGGGGGTATAAGGCATTTCTGGGGGCAGAGTGGCAACCCTGGGGGCAGATGTGCATAACTGGGGGGGGAGGTTGGCAAATAAAAGGAAATAAAAAAATATATATTTTTCTCAATCATAGCTTTTATTAAATATGAAAATATTGTTTACATGAATTAATATTTACTAGTAAAACTTTTTTTCCTATAGGGTAGTCTTATATTCAGGCTTTTTGTTTTTTTCCTAAATTAATATTTAGATTTTGGGGGGTCGTCTTATAATCGAGCAAATACGGTATTTTTTTTTTTTATAACGCAGGAAGTTATATTTAGCAAAAAAAACACTTGTAATAAATATAGTAATTGCAGCTGCAGAAAGGTGTATGAAAAACGAACACCCTGTGAAATCTTTATTTTTAGAAACAAACAAACGCAATGCTGAAATAGGTTAAGCCTTCATGGGTTGTGGTATTATATTTTCTGTTAATTACTTTTTGTTTATTGTCATCTTTGAGTATACAAGGTGAGCAGCACATCCACCTGGCACTGAACTGTGATAGCAAAAGAGATAGAAACTTTGGTAGCAAAATAAAATTATGCACTACTCCAAATAATGTTTTTGTTGTTGTTCAGCTGTGCTGTTGTTATGAGATAGTCAGGGCCAGTGCTGCCTCAAGCAAAAATCCAATGAGCACAACTCTCAAACCGCTTGACTCCTATAATTTGTGAGCCGCCTGCATAACTGTCTTTTTGCTGGTATGTGTTAATCTAGGGTTGAGGGTACATGAGGCCTGTGTCCTTGCTGCCATCTGTCTGGTGGTGGTAAACAGATCAGAGGGATCTATGGCCTTCACCCAATCCAAGTGGTTGGCATGGTGTCAGCACACAAAGGCTGGTTACATTAATAGTCTCACCTTTCATAAGGTGAAAACATAATGCGTAGGGTTACATATACACTAATATATATATTTATTTTAACTGACAAAAGAATTGGGGCCTTTCATTGCAAACATTTATAGTGTAGGATGTGGGCATGCTGGAGGAAATAAGTTTTAAACACATTGGAGCCGGAGGTTAGGTTAAAACCCATGAAGCATGATGGCCTTCTACAAGAAAGGGCCTATTATGTTAAGGGCAGTAGTGGGTGGGATATATTAGGCCGTAACTGAACAGTTCGTCCTCAAAGTCTGAGTGACTTTGACAAGGGCCAAATTGTGATGACTAGACGACTGGGTCAGAGCATCTCTAAAAGTACAGCTCTTGTGGGGTGTTCCTGGTCTGCAGTGGTTAATACCTATCAAAAGTGGTCCAAGGAAGGAAAGTGATGAACCGACAGCAGGGTCATGGGCAGCCAAGGGTCATTGATACGCGTGGGGGCGAAGGCTGTTCTGTGTGATCAAATCGAACAGACTAGCTACTGTAGCTCAAATTGCTCACATAGTTAATGTCGGTTCCGATAGAAAGGTGTCAGAACACACAGTGCATTACAATTTCACTGCCGAAATCGCCTACAATGGGCACGTAAGCATAAGAACTGGACCACGGAGCAATAGAAGAAGGTGGCCTGGTCTGATGAATCACGTTTCTTTTACATCATGTGGGTGGCTGAGTGCGTTGCTTACCTGGAGAACACATGGCACCCACCTCACAATTTACAGGACTTATTGGATCTGCTGTTAACATCTTGGTGCCAGATACCACAGCACGCCTTCAGAGGTCTAGTGGAGTTGACATGTCAGGGCTGTTTTGGCAGCAAAAGGGGGACCCAAGCAATATTAAGCAGGTGGTCATAATGTTATGGCTGATCAGTATATAACTTGTGTGGGTTCAGTAAATGAGAAAGAAGAAAATTACAGCTCAGCACGAGCACCGCAGAAATGTTTAAACAGCCATTGTCACGAAGGTTACAAAAAATAAAATCGTTCATTGTCACAAAGAGGTTAAAGGAATTAAGCAAAATAGAATTCATGGATTACTATGCAGTGGTTGGTTCTGTGTGCACAATTTTCCAATCTGTTTTTTTTGACGCAGAGGAGAGGGGCGCCGAGCGGTAGCACCTAAAGTTTTCAGCAACCGCTCGGCGCCTCTCACTCTCCTCCGCAAGGCCTCCAGCTCGGTCACGGTGCCGGCATTTCATGCTGAGCCCCGGAATTATGTCATATTCCGGCGCTCAGCAGTGAAGCAGCCCGCACCGCGGCAGAGCAGTGAGGCAGAGGCCTCTCGCTCCCACACAGGACCCCTACAAGGTAAGTGAACTACAAGGGGGGGTATATGGTGAGAAGGGAGAGAGGGGGTAGACAGCGAGAAGGGAGAGGAGAAGGAAGAGGGGGTAGATAGTGAGAAAGGGGGTTAGCTTAGTGAGAATGGATAGTGGGGGGTAGCTAGTGAGAAGGGAAAGAGGAGGGTTAGCTAGTGAGGAACGGGGTAGTAAGAGTACTGAAATAAATAGTGAGAATGAGTGAGAAAATGAATTGTGTGGATGAATTGTCTGAATGAGTGAAAGTATGAATTAATGTGTGGGTGAATTGTCTGAATGTGTGAGAGTATGAATTCATGTGTGGATGAATTTGTGAGAGTGCATTAATGAATATGTGTGAATGAGTGAGAGAATAAATGATTAGTGAGTGACCGTAAAAGTATTTGTATGTATCATAGATGTGTGATTGATTTGTAGAAAGGCAACAATGGCACAAGCAGGGTGTTTGAGCCTTGGTGACCAAGATGGCACAGGCAGGGTGTTTATGGGACAAAGATGGCATAGGACAGGCTGTTTGGGGACAAAGTTGACTAATGCTGGGCTGTTTGTAGACAAAGATGGCAAGTCCTATGTGTGTAATTTGGTGGCTGGTCAGGTTCTATGTGGGCCGTGTGGACTCCAGGGCTGGCTTTGGGGTGTACAACCTGTGATCTATGCCTGTAATTTAGGGTTTTATCTATACCTTTATTGCTGAGTTTTTATGTGAATTCTAATTGAGTTATACTTGCAAAGCTGGGTGTGTGTGTTATTCTGCTACGTTTACATACATTATTTATCTATAACTGCAAATGCAGGGTTTGTATGTCTTATTAAGTTGTTCAATACCTGCAGTGCTGTTTCCATGTGTTTCTTTGATCTGTACCCTCAGTGCAGAGTTTACATGTGATTTCCAGTTGATCTATACCTGCAATGCTATGTTTCCATACATTATTATTGTATACCTGCAAATACATGATTTGTATGTCTGATTCTGTTTATTTGATCTATACCTCCAGTGCTGAGTTCACATATGTATTCCAATTGATCTATACCTGCAAAGCTGGGTTTTGTGTGTTAATGTGTTGATCTAAACATGTTATGCTATGTTTCCATGCATTATTTGTTTACCTGCAAATGCAGGGTTTGTATGTCTTATTCAGTTGATCTATACATGCAAGTGCTGTTTCATGTGTTTATTTGATCTATTCCTGAACTACAGGGAGTAAGTAAAAGAGAGGTATGGCTTAGTGAATGAGGGGACACTGAGATGATTACAGGGGACAGGACCTCTCAATGTCACTGTATATATATTGGCAGCTGGGGCTTATATTAAAGAAACTGCCAGTTCAGCAGTTATTTTGAAATCATATTTCAATCATGGTCTTTACTTCAAAGAGATAAGCAAATATTATGATATTATGTTGTTAAAATGCATGTCTAACGCAAATATATATATATATTATATATATATATATATATACACACACCTGTGTGTGTAATCTCATACGCTTTATAGTATGTCCCTGAATGGCAGAAATATCCATGCTGCTCCTTTGTAGGCCAGTTAGAAAGAGATTAAAATGTTGAGGCCTAGTAATCAGTTCTAATTACCAGTGCCCTGGGCAAAATCTACAGAGAGTACATGTATGTTGATCTGTTTATATAAACTGTGAGTTAAGTTAGCTTAGAAATGTATAGTTTGTACCTAGAAAATGCCACACTTGTCTCGTTTGATAAGTATTAACAGTGTGTACATATTAACATTGAAACTTTATGTACACAGATACTGACTTGATATAACACTAGAAATTTTGTTTGTAACAAACTTTTAAATTACATATTTGGTTATATTGAGATAAGGATTAACAGAGGAAATGCTTTCAAGAACAATCAACATTCGCTGGTGCATTTCTAAGCACATAGCCAAGTTAGTAAGCACATGTCTGCAACACATTCTGCTAATGCCCCAAACTTGTGCTTTGGGAATTGGCTAACATGTTACAGTAGGAAATCTGACCTTCTGCTCTCTGGGGATAACAACTTGTTCAGGATGAGAGTGTTGTATGGTCTTAGGTAACCTCAATGCTGGTGGTCCGCCTTAGTATTGCCATACCCCTGGAGAATACAAATGACATGCATAAAAGGGTTTTCGGTTTTATTACCGTTATTTTTGGTGATTTTTTTTATTACTTAAGCAGCGCAAATGTGCATTTTAATTATATGAAAATGTTTTAGGTAAAGCCTTAATTGTCTCTCTTAGGTCAAAATAGAAGTGTTCTTAAAGCCCTTAGCCAAAGAAGTGAGCCTTAAGGTAGACCAACCTGCTCTAGTTTATGATCCTATTTTCAATATGGCTGGACTGAATAATCACGGAAAAAAATTTCACTCTTCCATTAGGTAGTATGTGAAAGTGAATTTGCTCTACAATAATCCCGTATCAAGTTATATAAACTGTAATAGCAAACAAAGCTACAGTAAGGGTTATATTTACAGCTATTTAAGGTCAGGAAAGCTGATATTGTTACTGGTCACAAGAAAAGAGCGGGCTGTGCTTACAAATATCTTTGAATAGCACTACTAACTCATTCTTTTAAAAAAAAAAATTAAATATACACCAAACATTTGGATTATAAAGGACTGGGGGCTGGTAACTCGTTATCGTTTATAAGTAATAAAAGAGTAATTATTATTATTATTATTATTATCTTTTATTTATATAGCGCCAACAGTTTACGCAGCGCTTAATACAATATACATAAGCAACATCAATGTGTTGGGCAGACTAGATGGGTCAAATGGTTCCTGTCACTTGGCTGTCATTTTCTATAAATATTTGTTTTAGAGCAAAATATATTACAATGAGGAATCTGTATAGATCTCAGTCCAACATTCTCTAAGGGGGCTCTTAGAAGAATAGGGGCCCCGTGCAGCTGCTTAAATGGTAGCAAAATTCCTGGGCGCACCTGTCTACCTTGTAAAAGTGGAAAATTATACACCTCTAGTGCACAGTGGACTTGACTGCATGACTTATGGTCATTGACCATAAACGAATATTTGGTCCTTACCTGCAGTAACAGTTTTTTATTATAAATGTTCTAATTAATATAATATGATATAAAATATGAACTGACTGGATACTCAAATGAAATTTCAAGAACACAATTTTTTTGTAATGCTGTTATTGTTGGAAGCAGTATAACATGTTTGTATAGCCGAGGCTTCTTACAAGCACATTGAGCTTTATATTCATGCAAAATAAATAAAACATATAGCAAAAAAAAAACATTTTTATTGGTTTGCCGAAGAGAATTAAATTAAAACATTCAAAGGGAGAATTTCCATAACTCCATAGCCTAGGATATCACAGTAAATAGGAAGATCTGAAGAAGGGGGATAACCTTGAGTGTTGAAATATCAGCAAGTACAGCCTAAAAAAAAAACAAAGAGCAATTTAAATGACTTTATATGCCATTAAATTAACAAGAAAAGAGCGATTTCGAATTTAAATGCAGAAGACTACACATTTATAAAAGGTAAGAAAAATGATGGGCGTCGCAAATGACTGTACCGTAGGTGTTTCTGCGGTGCACTGTACCTAGGCGTGGAAGAGTAGATAAGTAGTTTTTTTTTGTTGATCTACACATCTGCATGTCTTTTGGCAAGCAATATATTTTAGAACACTAACCAAGCATAATTAACATCTCCTTATTTTCTTCAATCCATATTTAAAATGAGTAGATAACATTATAGATTGTCCTTTATGCATTTGGTGTTTAAAAAATATTTTGTAGATCCTACAAGACTGCTCTGTATAATACCATGGATCAGGTGACCCTAACTCTGTTTTTGGCACTTTGCTTCTTTTGTCATAACACGATATGTAGAATAAAAAGAAACACACGTTGTCAAAGAGACTGCTACGCTGATGAATTTCCTCTGAAGTGTACAAATACTAATCCAAAAAGGGGGAAGATCTATATAATTAAACAGTTGCCTGTAATTGTAACCTTTTTTTTATTTAGTCTATTTATCTATTTGTTGATATTCTAGATGCAATTTATTTTACATGAAAGAGTCCCATTGAAGTGAAAATGAAAAAATAAATAAAGATCGTGTTTACTTTTATAACTGCACATTTTACTGTGAACTCCCATCTCTAGACTATAACTTCCTGTTGTGTGTACTACTGAATTATTTCCATTACACACGGCGAAGGAAGTGTACTTTATCCTGGCCTTTAGACATGCTTCAGATACAGATGGTATCATGAGTGTTTAACAGGTCTAACATTTCAACTTGATTCTAAAAATACTTGAACATTATGAATCTTTTTTTTGCCTAGATTGCAAGTAATGTTCATTTGAGAAATAGCCTGCTGTTCGGCCATGTGACTCATCAATGTACAGTTTATTTATTTAGTCATCAAATTGTATAATTACACCTCTATTTAACAAGATTTGTGGGATTTTCATACAAATCTTGTTTGGATGTTTATTTTCCCCCCACTTGCCATATATATATATATATATATATATATATATATATATATATATATATATATTCAAAATCAGGATTTAATTTACGCCGGCTAGTTTGCTTCATGAACAGAATTTATTGGAGGCATAAAAATAATACACACCTGGCAATTAGTGGACATGGGCAGCCACCAGCATTTTTTCAAGGTGATCTCTCAATTTTTCAAATTCTCTCTACTCCCCACCCTAACACACTCTAGATTGTAAGCTCGTTGAGCAGGGCCCTCCTCACCTGTTGTTTCTGGAAGTCAGATCATTATGTTATATACTACTTATGTCCTGTCTACCCATTGAAATATGATGGTGCAATATGAAACAATAAATAATAATATCATATAGATGTGAGCACTACGGTAAAAACTGAGACATTTTTTGTAATAACCATTAGCATGGAAGACACTAGGGGATGAATTAGTTCTGGGTGGTGGACCTAGTCGGAACATTTGGATGGCATGATTGGTGATGAAAAGGTGTGATGGATGCCTGCCCAAGTGGTTGTGGAGCAGAAAGAAGTCTTAGGACTTGTGAATTGCTCCATGAGTGAAATATAGGTATAAACATGTAAATACTTAAAGGGATTTAACAAAGTACAGGCAGGAAGTTTATTTAAATAATGAGAAAAGAACACGAGGTCATAATCCAAAGAATTAAATGTAATGTAAGGAAACTTTACTTGAGGGAATTTAAACAGGCATGGGATAGGCATATGGCCACGCTTAATTTAAGACGAGACCGAGAACTTATTAAGGTCCTTGCACTCGGAAAAACGGGAAGGCTAGGTGGGCTGTTTTTATACCTGGGAACTTTTCTGGATCTGTTGCCTAAAAATCTCCCTCTCCTGGAGTTGTGGCTATAAGCAGGGAAAGGCTACCCCAGTTACTATTTAAGGGGCAGAAAGAATTTAAACTACCGAAAGTAGGTGGTATCTGTGCAGGTGAAACAGGCATTACATATGGGATGGTAACAGATTCACAACACTACATTCTGTTGCAGGTTTCTAGTCAAAGCAAGAATTGTAGGAGAGTCAGTGCTGCTTTACTGAGCACCCAAAGCTTGTGTTACATTTGGTTGGCAGTCGGTCAGGAACTATTTCAATCGCATCTAAGTGTAACTTATCCTTACTTCGGCAGCAGCCAGTGATGTCACTTCCATCAGGTTCACTGCTCGGAAAGCAAACACTGCAGCTGCCAGCACTGAAAAAAAGAATGCAGAATATTTCAACTGCTGAGCTATTAATTATCGTTAGGAATGGATCAACCGCAGTCTATTATCTGTCTTCAACACTCTGTGTATTTATGAGGTGTGACATAGGTATATAAGCATGCTTTAAATGCAATAGATAACAATAGTTAATGTAAGTGTATTTTAAACTTTTTTTATGACAACTTAATCCTTCTGATGGATGTTTAGGTTTTGCAAATACCAGTTTCAGACTCTCTTAATGTGGGTTCTGCATTATTCCATACAGCTCAGACATAAAGCAATATTTTATGGTTGGAAAGCTTTAGTATACAGATGGATATCATATTTAAGAAGCCGAACACCACATTTTTGTTTCACGGTTTAAATCATTTTCAGTTTAGGTTCACAATTAGGGTTTACATGTTACAAAGTTAAGATACGGCAAACTATTAGTATTATTGGTATTCAGGATGCAGTGAAGGAACTTTTCTGGTGACATGAATAGCTTAACACATAATAATACGGTGTTCTCATACTACTGCTATTAATTGAGTTGCGGTGAAATAAAATAAATCTCCTTCCATTTGCATTCACAGATTCTGACCCGGTCTTCTTGGTACCCACAATCCTCTTGCATGCAGCAAGCAAACTTTGCATAGCACGATGAAAGGGCCATGGCACTGCTGTAATCCTGCTTTATCTGTGCGCTGTCTTTGTGACCATTCATCACTTCTTTGCACTGCCTTAGCATGCATAACAAAGCTCTAGCCTGGTTCCTTTGCCAATTCCCCAATAGGTTTAAGTATCTCCTGCCACAGACACATTATAATCTCCTTTTGATCTCTTTGATAGTTTGTGTCAGATGCTCTGTCCTCTGACTGCTTTCTCTTACACAATGTCTTGGCTACATCCACAGCTTCTTTTTCCCTTCATACCCCATATATTTAGACTCACATCATCAGTTATTTATCTGCTGTATCCAAACAGGATGGGCCACTGATGCCTCAGAAAATATGTAAGCCATCATATCACTGTACAAACCTAGGTCATAGTTACCAGTGATTTTATGTTTAATAAATTCCGACATAATTTATCTCATTCAATAATAATGCAGTTTGTCAAACAAGACCTCCCTTCACAATTGTTCTATTACCATCGCCCCAGCACCACTAAAACATATTTAACCCCTTAAGGACAATGGGCGGTCCCTAAACCCATTGAAAACAATGTATTTTGAGCCCGTACATGTACGGGCTTTGTCATTAAAGGGATAAGAATTATCTCAAATTCTAATCGTTAATGGGACACTCCAGCCACCATATGCCTTTACATACAGTAGCTCTGCGGTCCTAGAAGACAGGATTTTGCAGAATCCCCCCATATGCATTTACCTCCTCCTCCAACCCTAGATACTTTCCATGTAGTATATGTATTTGGCCGAACACATTTGAGGCACTGTCGTGGCATATGTTGCAGAGGTCTATTCAGATGCTGTGTGCATATATACAGAAAGTGCTCCTATTGATTTCAATGAGGGAGGTTTCCTGCCACGAACTGGCTGCTTCAAGCAGCCAATCAGTGGGGAGAATCGCTAGACAATGGAGGAGGATCAAGGCAGCTGCCACTATAGAGTTTACTTAATCACCAGCAACATTCACCGAATACGCCAATGTCTCACGTTTTCTTTGTTTTGGAGGGCCAGCATCCTAACACTACTTTAATTTCTTTTTTTGTAAGGATTTGGCAAAAGGGAGAAATTTGTCACCACAAAATGTCTTCACAGAACATCAAAACCCATACTAACATTTAAATGATTACAGCAGTAAACCTGGAGTAGTTATTAGCATAGAATATACAACACATAAGAGTGTCTCATAAAGCAATTTAGACCATATAAACATAAGAGGCCTGCTGGCAAAATGTATTACTCAGGCTGCAAAGTGGCGTCTGGAAATACCACAAGTGCCCCGTGGGTTACAAGCATGAGTCACACTGATCAAATGATACAATTACATATGAATGAAATATGTTCCGCGCAAAAGAGGCTGCGTTGAACTGCTTTTCATATTCATCTCAATTAAAAATACAATTCTGTGTTATATGAATTCTGTATAGATAGGTTTATATTTAAAATTCCAGGATGAATGATGAATTAGTATAACAAATGTAAGACTGTACAGCCCACTACCTACTCCAGTCTACTCGACTTTCTAATAAGTAATGTAATTATGCTGTATAGCTGGGCAAGTGAGTGCTGGCTTAAGCAGGGCTGGATTAACCAAGGGGCGCATGAAGCAATTGCTTCAGAGGCCCGAGTATACCATACTTGTCTCTTCCTGTTTATAGGTAAACTAAAGAAATCACCTGATGTTGTGTTTGATATTTGTTAGTTGTAATATATATATAAGGCTATTACCTGCAAGAATTTCCAAAGAGTCATACCCAAGGATCCTGTCCCAGAGGAGGAGAAGCTGATCAGTTGCTAAGTACCCAGAAAATGCCCGAACCATCCATTTGAAGGATATGCGAAGTCTAAGGTAAAAATAATACTACATTTAAAAAAACAACATTGGCTTAAGAAAACCAAACTACAGAAAGAAATTGATTTTGAGTTCCATTTGAAACTATGTGAACAACTGGCCAAAACATTCTCTATTCTCCACTATTCTCAGGCAGTCACCTTGTGTCGTGAGAACTACTCATCAATCAAAAGCCAGTATTACTCCTGTCAAGGCTTTTCAGTAATGTTAACACTACTTTATTAATCAAAACATACCTGATTTGAATTCCCTGCTACTGTTTTTACAAATCATTTCATTCCCACAGACTGTCACCAGCTCCCGCATGGTAAAACCTTTTTTCTTGCACTATAGACATCAAGTACTTTTAAAACATGGTGACAGCTGGGAACCTGCACTGTACTAAAGGCTTGCAGTGACTCCTCTCACACTTGGATTGTTGACTGTGAGTTCACTGAGTGAAATACATTCAATTTAAGCTCTGCCCAGTACGATAGACGAGTCCCACAATGACAATCATTTGGACTGCCTATATATATTATATATCTATATACACATATATAAAAAACTAAACACGATTAACATACGGTTGGGCTCCAATTTCACGGAGGTGGTAGAAGAGTTGAGGGAGATGAGTTTGAAGGAGCGTTTCAAATAGAAGACATAGTGATGTTATTCCCTATAAAACATAAATATGCAGACTCACAAATTTAAGGAAAAAAACAGGTGATTCTAAATCCATACAAAATAATACATGATTAAATAGTTACTGCAAGATTTGCAGCTTTCCAAAATGCCTGACACACATGGAGTAGAGACATTGACAAAAAGTTTGCATGTATGTCAGAATGCAACCATTAAAAGCAATATTGTGAGCACATCATTGTAACTGGAGTGTGTGGTGCGACTTTGTGATATTTCGCCTAATGCCTGACAGAGAAGCACAGAAAGCTTGTTGTATGCTAAGCTGTAAAATAACAATATCAGTCATTAAAGACAAATGTACTTGAAAAAACTCAACAATTTATTAAGAAAAGATTTTTTGGAAAAAAAAATATCTTTATTAACAGCAATTGAAACCAAGGCAATAACAAAAACATTCAGAACACTTCTGGCAGAAGGCACGTCACTATAGATTCTTGGTGTTCAGACCCCATAATATTAAAAATCTCACATACTTACTGAAATATGAGAGGATATGGAATGGAGTCGAAAGAAAAATCGCACATACATCTCACGGAACACTTGGTATAACTTGGAGGGCTCATTGTACAAAAAACACAAAGGTGCAACTGAAATTAAAAAAGGACAAGATTTTATTTAAAAAAAACAACAAAAACATTTTATTAGTCATTATTTATCTTCTGTGCTCCACACAAAGATAAATGTACTTTGTTCTGTATGAAGTCTGAATATAGAAATCATTCTGTAAGTAGAGGAACAGAATTTCATGGCAGAACCATCTGGCCTATTAAGTTTGATCATATTGTGCTAAATGAACTGGAAATAAATGCACGTTTGTTTGTAATGCCACCTGGTGGCATATCCTACGATGTACAAAACTCTTCTCTTTAGTATAAGTGCAGTTACCTCATTATTTCCTGGAACTAACATCATTATTTTATATAAAGGTATTGCCAACACACTATGTTACATCATATGGCTTTAAAGACTGTGACGTTATGTACCCTCTCTTAGGCAAATGGTTAAGATACTTGTACACACAGGGTTCTTAACAGAGAGTTTACTCATCTGGGGATAATCAGGCATTACATAGTACCAGAAAAAATGGTTGCTGGGGGAGACAACCATCAGGAAAGATTTTGTAAATGGGATGTAATAAAAACAATTAAATGCATAAACACATGTATCTCTTATCTGAAGATCACACAGCTTACCATACATGGAAAATCCATGGAAGGGTATCACACCTATAAAAGAAAGGAATAACGTCACAAATGTATTTATTAAATAAATTAAAAGAAGGGAAGCTAAATGGGTGTGAATTATGGTAGGCCAAGTCAATTTAAGTTGGGGGCTGTATATAAAAATATTGACCACTTAAAGGGACACTACAGTCATCATGTGCATATTGCTGAATGCTCCCTTTAAATTTCTATGTGGTCCTGAGTTCAAATGCATTAGGGGATTCTGTAGAATCCCCCACCTTGTAGGCATTTTCCTCCTCCACTCTCAGCTACTTGGATTGCAGGAGATGTGCAGGGGTCGGCACAAACATTGCTCATGGTGGACATTTACTATGGTCTGTAGTGGACAATTTAATGATCTATGGAGCTCACAAACCTTGCCACGGACACTGGTGTTATTGTATGGACACTTTGCCTATCCCTGGAGATGTGTTTGGCTAAATGTATTTCCCAACACATGATATACTCACTGTGAGCCAACTCCAGAGCTTTAATGAGACTGAATGCAATCGGAGGTCCAAGGATTCTGCCTCCCACCACCACACAACTAAGCCTACTCAAACCCACATCCATGTCATGATTAATAAATTCACTCCCTCATGCTTTCACACATTCACTCATGCTCTCTCAATGTCTTCCTACCTTCTCCACCAACTGCTTTCCTGCCCCTGTCTCCTGCTCTACTTCTTCTATTGATCCTCTTGTTCTTCTGTCTTCTTTGTCAGCTTGCCACACCCCCTGGTAACCGACATGCACACTTACACATATTTTTACACACATTCTAACATGTGCAGACTTATACACTCACACCAACACGCATGCACACACTTACACCCTACACATTCATGTTAACACATACTCCCTCTCACAGACATTTACTCATACACATCCATGCTGACATGCAAACACACATTTATGATCACATGCAAACATCACTTAACACATTCATGGTCACACACATACACATTTAAGCTTGCACACACACATTTATGCATACACGCAAACACTTACACATCCATGCTCACACACACTTATTCAGACACAGCCATGCTCACACATCAACAGTTACACGTACATGCTCTGACACAGTTACGCATTCATGCTCACACATATCCATAAATGCATATTCCTAGTCCTTCCCTTAGCCTCTCCCTCCTTACCCCACTTACTCACGTCAGCCACAACTTGATCCAGCCACATTCCTGCCTCCCTCTTTGCACTTTTGAAAAGGGGCGGGGAAGAGGCTGCCCCCCACGTGGCTCTGACTTTTTTGCAGAAGTGCACAAGTGGTTCAGATAGATTTGTGAAGAAGGAGAGGTCGCAGAAACAGTTCTCCTTAATCATCAATCTATCAGGATTTAGGTGGAAAATGCATGTACTTGTGGCTCTTTATAAGTCAATGGTAAGAACTCACCTGAATATGCGGTGGAATTCTGGGCACCAGACCTTTAAAAGGAAAGGTGCAAAGGAAGGCTACAAAATGAATATGGGGATTTGAAGATCTTAGTTTTGAAGAGAGACGAAGAAAATGGAGTCTTAGAGGGGATATTATAACATATAAGAATAGATATGTGTAGGGCCAATATAAAGAGCTCTCTGGTGACTTGTTCATTAATATACTGTAAAAAGGGTCTGGATATTTTATTTATAAATGATTAAATATGAATATATACAAGGAGAAATTTGAAAGTGGGAAACATCGAAAAATAGCTTAATTGGGGGGTTTGTTTGCCTTCCTTTATATCAAAAGCAGGAAGGATAGGTAAAAGAGTTGAACGTGATGGACTTAGGCCTTTTTTTGAAACCTAAATTACATCCAGTATCTGAATACTGGGAGGCGGGTGAACTATTACATTTTTAGAAGTCAAGTGATTTTTTTCCTACACCACCACATAATCTTTACATCCAAAACCTCCACTTTATTTATGACAGAATAAACAGCTTTTCTGGAATTCTGCACCCATGATATGCAGCGTACAAATAACTGTTCAATCTAAACTGCTGCATCTGTTTGTGTTTGGAAAGAATTCGATTAACTGTAAGTGACTGCTGAAATAAACCCGAGCAACAAAAAGCTTTATGCATTAAGGCGTGCACTCCATTTGACATAGAATTTCCAATTTGGGTGTTATTGAATGAGCAACACTTTCCAAGTCAATTTTACATTCAACTGTAATTCCTTAAAAGCCGTTGAGATTTAAGTAATGGCATGATAAGACCAGGTGGAATATATATATATATATATGTATATATATATATGTATATATATATATATATAATAAACATGTCTGAACTAAGTGGTAACTAACCAAATAAAATTATTGAGAGAGAGACAGAGAAGGAAGGAGCAAGAGGGAGAAGAGGTAACCATATAGGTAACATATTTATTAAATTATCATTTATTATTATTATTATTATTATCTTTTGTTAATATAGCCCCAACAATTTACACAGAGCTTTATGTTTCCTTACAACAGAGGGAAAAACAAAATAGAAGCCAGCTTTTTTTTCTTTCATATATTACCCCCTGGTCTGCAGTTAATGGATGTTTGTTGGGGTAATATAACATAAAAAAACACCTTTCTTCAAAGCTGCACCACTTTTACAGTACTGCTGTTCCCCTCACTACAAGGGGAATTTTATACCATAAAGATTAAATTATTTAAAGATTTTATATTAAACCATATTAATGAGGATAAATATATTATTTACCGAGGCATGTACCTGGACTAAACTCTCTAATATGATGTGCAGCCGAATATGTTAGTGCTAGTAAATATGTTATCATCCTATCAATGCTCTACCTCCCTCCCCATTTCCATCTTACCTCTTGGAGACCTATGTGCACTACATGCAAGCTGCCTAATGCTGCCTCTCTACCATGCCGAGGTCACATAGCATGGGCACTTGGATGCCGTGTACCGGTGGCACCTTCCTCTGCACCCCCTGTAGCCCAGCAAGCAGGGGCAGCTTCGCTGCTTCCTGGGCTCCAGGAAGTGAGGTGCCTGGGGTCTGTCTGACTTGCCATTCACCAACAGCCCTGCTTTAATGGAAAACCAGAAAATTTCCAGCTGTGTAATAATTGCAAAATGATTTTCTAATAATCAATTATCCCTTTAAGCTTGGATTAGCAAACACAACATGCTGTTGGAACAGAAGGAGTGATGGGAGTGATAAAGGGCCTCTGTACACCTATGAAGATATTCCATTAAAAAATCAGCCGCTTCCAGCTACAATAGTCATTTACAACATTAACAATGTATGCGTTGTATTTTTGATTCATTTGATGTTAATCTAATGGATAAAATTAGCTTTTGTTTCAAAAACAAGGACAAGTGACCCCAAAACTTTTGTAGTGTGTATTTTATAAAGAGTGCGATGTGTGTTTCTCCCAGTAGATGGAGCCAAAGTATCACATACCATTTGGTGGATATACAACGGCACACTCTTCCAAACCTAGCTTCCCTGTAAAGAGACACAAACATATTTACTGTAAGATCTTGGGCATAACATGCACCTGTGTATTATATGAAGGGTATAAACTTTACACTCAATTTTGTAAGTAAAAATGTAATACTTGTAACATTTTCTTCTTTGTACAGCGCTGCGAAATCTGTCGGCGCTTTATAAATAAACTATAATAATACTGTAGTAATACTCGTATACAATGCCCACCCAACACATTAGGGCAGTACTTTTTTTTTTATTATTATTCGATAAATGCACTGTATTGATTGTGACTTGGTCCCCACAAGCTTCTGGGGACTGAAGACGCAGACGTTATCCCCTCCAATGCCGCAATCGCTCATGAAGCAATTGTACAACAGACAGAGAACAGGGCTGGGCCCCCCCACTCCTGTGAGAGCAGAAGATACCCAGTATTGTGTCTCTGAAGCCGCCTGTGGCAGCTGGTGCACAATCTGTACTCTGGAATAATATGCACCCCCTTTACAGGACTCTTGAGGGCACTGTTGACCCAAGTCAAGGACATTGACAGAATAGGAAGGAAAATAATACTGACTTCTGTCGACCAGCGTATCTCTAAATATGAGAATAACAAAGCTGTCTTGATTTTGGTGTAGTGCTTAAAATGTATAAAGAATTCAATTAATATTTTTTATTTCACTTTTTAATAATCTAGTAACCTAGTCCAGGGGTCTACAGTGTACATGTAGTGAGACTATAGTAGCTGTTCTCTTTTCAAGAAAAAGAAAAACAATAGGTATGATTTTAATAAGCATCTATGTTTGTGATGTTTATATGGGTATAACGTTTATCATTATTTTGATAAACCTGCAACCAAATACATGTAAAAAAAAAAAATATATATAGACCGTTATTATTCACATTTATTTGTTCCTGGTTTACATAAAGTGTGTGGAGAAAAAAAAGTTGTGGAAAGAAATTCAGTAAGAGACATTACCTCGAATATATGATTTCGGAGGGGATGCACTATTGTAAGCAAAATGGGCGAGTACAGATGTGTCCCGGGAAAAACACAGCAAAACCTGAGGAGTAAAAAATGAGAAATTGAATTGGAGTACTTCTTTGCAGTAATGTTGTGGTATCAACTCACTATATTTGGTGTCCATCAAGAAGGCCAACCTTTGGTTAAGTCTCCTGCAAGAAGATGGCCTTTTTACTATGCATTACACAGGGCCAGCCAAGCTCTTTTTGCAGCAGAAGCTCATGGGGGGGAGGGGCCTTTTTAACTATTCTACCATTTTTCTCTTCTGTGAAACCCTAAATATATCAAAGTATAAAGTTGATAAATATCTCTGGCCCTTAGTGTCCTCAACTTTTTAATTTACCATACTCTAAGAAATAATTTAAAGGTAAGACACTTAAAGACCATTTTTACTGTTCAAAAGAAATGTGACTCATCTCTAAAAACGAGATACTAATTAAAACATTATTTTGCATTTAATAAACTGTTAAGGTAACCTAATTAATCATGAGGATTAGGTTTGTGCATTCGGATTCGTACGAATTGCAAATATAAAAACAATTTTGGCGTTTCATACAAAGCTACGAAAATGAGGCCAGACCTCCCCAGGGAGAGCATGTTCTTGTTGTGGGATTGGGGGAGAGGACGTTGACTGAAACGTCGTCATTTCGGTGAAAGTTGGTATCAGGTTATGTCCGTGGAGATGCGGACAAAGATAAAAGAGAGAACATCAAAGATAGAAGATAAAGAACAAGAAGATGCAGAAGTGGAAGTGGTCAGCAGAGAAGGTTAAGAAACATTTAGAGAGTGAATGAGGGCAGTGGGCAGCAAATTTCCTTTCCGGATTAAAAATGTCCTCCGGTATTCATCTGAACCCAATGGGCAAGGAACATAATTCGCTACTTGTATAATTGTGTTTCTTCTCTATTGCAAGGGCATGAGATTTCAGTTTCATAAACCCTTAACTTGATCAGTCAACTTCAGCCAACTTTAAAGTCGATAAGAAAAAAAAAACCCACACGTCTCCTTCCAACTCCTTCTTTACTTAAAAAACCTGATTGCTCAGATTCTCTAGGTATAAACACTCTTAAACTAACAGAACTATTTAATGGACTGTGACAAACACACTGGACGTCTGCGATGATGTAACTACTCAGTCTTCTAGGGTAGGAAGGACTCAGAGCCATGTCTGGATTAAGTAGCAGATGCCTGTTTTATTTGCACACTCATTGGAAGAGTTACATAAACAAAATAAGCAAATCCTTGCTTTTCTGAGCACTTAGTAAACACTGTAGTTTTGGGCAGCTTGTCTGCTTACCAACTTATGATAAATGCAGATATTTTAAAGGCAGTCTGGCAGCATCTCCGTATCTTGTATTTTATTGATTGTAAGACATACATTTATGGGCCTTTAAATCCGTTTTACAATTTGACTTGACATGCATGGGGAAATATTTAGGAACAAAGTTTTGTCCAGTTATTTTGTATTTTTAACATTTCATCATGCAATGGCATGCATGGTTTGCCTTACACTAGGTGTCGACTAACAGCTTAACCTGAAGTGTAAGTTGTTTATAACTTATAATAGAAAAAGTTGAATGCCTCCAAGAAAACACACATGGATATAATCCTTGAGAAGTGTAAAAACCAGGTAATTTTGAAAACTGATTTTTGGCTACAGTCTATTTCTTCTTCTATTCCTTTGGAATTTTGTGAACATTTAAGGTTGAAATATAACAGGCATGGGATTCATGTCTGATTCTGTCATGCTCGGCATACAAGTGTTGAATACTAACTGCAGAGGAAAGATTTTGTTTTGACTTCATGACTTGAGAATATCTTAGTGCCCACCAGGGAATTCTTACTGTTCCAGAAAAAGCATACTGCGAATGATGTACTAGATGCAGGTATTTCATTATAACACAACAACGCAGTGACAAATGAGGTTGATATATTCCTTGACGTAGGTGCCTAAACTGATTTATCATTGCACTGTAATCATCACATCTGATGATCTACAGCAACATGGGGTTAAAGGGCAGCCATGTCTATATTTTTAGGGATCAGCAAAGCAGATCAGCTTGCTTTGGCTCAACTATCTCCGTAATTTTTTAATTGTAATTAACCAAGCAGTAGACATCATAGGTTCTATAAAGCAGCACCTACACGATTTCCTTTCTTGTGGCTGTCATTCAATAAATCAAGCATCACTAAATCTGCCCCATCGGCATGACAACTGTGGATAAAGTTGATGTGCTTTTGCAAACACAGAATGCAGGTAGAATAAAAGAGGGATGTTCATATATTTCAATACTAAAATAAAATCTTGAAAAATATCTGGAATATACATGCTAAATATATACAAGGTGCAGCAAAATACATTGGAGCTTTATAATAATAATAATAATAATAATAATAATATAACCATTTCAGTGTTAATAGTAAAAATAAATAGATAACAACAAAAACAAAGATCCTACAGTGTGAAAAAAGTACACCCTCTTTGAATTCTATGGTTTTAACATATCAGGGCATATCAATCATCTGTTCCTTGGCAGGTCTAAAAATTGGGTAAATACAATCTCATGACATATCACACACCGTGTCATGATTTATTCAACAAAAATAAAGCCAAAATGGAAAAGCCATGTGTGATAAACTTAGTAGAAACTTACTACTTTCATAGGAATTAAGATGCTAAGCTAAGATGATTAGCATGACCTGTCTAATACAGACAGGTGCTGCTAATCAAATGTCCATGAGTAATCGACATAGTGTGACTATCTCTAAAAAAGCTGAAGTTTTAGCAGTCTGTTGGCCTGGAGCATTCAGGTGTGTGTTAACACAATACCAAGGAGGAAAGACATCAGCAATGTTCTTAGAGAAGCAATTTTTGCTTCCTATCAATCTGGGAAGGGTTATAAGGCCATTTCCAAACAAGTCCATCATTCTAGAGAGAGAAAGATTATTCACGACGGTATATACAACAGACCTTAGAGGTTCCCACCTCTTTAGCTCACAGCCAAGTACTTTGAATTCCATCACAGATTTGTTACAATGATGCACATTCCATTATTATTATTTATTATTTTATATAGCGCCATCAAATTCTGTAGCGCTGTAAAATGGGTATCAGTCAATGCTACCAATATCATAAATATTGGTACCAAGGGTACCAAGGGTAAAGTATATATTTTAGCTATGCCTTTCTTCAACTATTATATCTCTTTCACATTTAGTGTACATTTTTTTTAAAAAAAAATACATAAATGTAAGGCCTTTTTATGAATACTATTTAAAAGAATATATTTACGGGTATATAAATTACACACATCTAGTATAAATGGGAAAATGCGTTTGTTAACATGCCCGGATTTGAAAACCACCATTTTTATTTTTTATTTTTTTATCCCTACATAACCCTAACATACCTGTGAACGACATACATGTCATTGGTCACAAAGCAGAGTGAGGAGAGTTTTCAGAAACCTCCCGCATTTCCTGTATGTTAAACATGGACAATTCAGCCGTTTTTGCGGGTTTGCCCTCAGTGATGTGTGGTGATATCAGCAAGTTAAATGCTCAACTCTACTGCAAACTCACTGTTTTAGTCAAGAGACCCCAAAGACAGGATGTCCAAAAAACTGTATTTACTTTCCAGTCATGCTGACTCACTAAAGTGTGCAGATGTATACTTAAAATGTATAAAAAAATATATAATGCATTATACAGTAATATCTATTGCAGGGCTGCACAACTCGATTACTGCAAAGAGGCCAGGAATTGGATAAGAGCAAGTGGGATACCCAAGGGACCGGTTCTAGGACTCATACTTTTTAATAATTTTATTAGCAATATTACAAAAGGACTCAAAGGTAAGGCATGTGTTTTTTTGCAGATGATGCAAAGGTATGCAACCGGATAGACATTCCTGGTGGAATAAGCCAAATGACTAATGGATTAAGGAGTGTGGCAGCTGTAGTTTAACATTGATACATGTAAAATAAGGCACTTGGACCTTAAATACTAAAGCAAAATATAGTGTTGGGGACTGTGCTGTCAGCTGCAACAGAAGAGAGGGACTCAGGATTAATTATCTGGGAGGACTTAAAGGTAAGCAGGGAATGCAATATAGGGAAAAAAAATAAGTGTTCAGAGGATAGCTACCACAACGGTGATTGATTTGTAGTTTAAAAATTATCACTAAGGACTAAGGGTTATAGCATAGGTTGTAGGAAAGAAGAGAGAGAGAGTATGTTATATAGAGACACTTAAATATTTAAAGGGAACAAAGTAAAGAAGGGAAGTTTATTTCAAAGGAGTAATGTTAGAACAAGAGGTCATAACACCCGAAGGTCAGAGGCTAAGATATAATGTAAGGAAGTTTTACTGAGAGTGTGATAGATAGGCGGAACAGCTAACCAGCTGAAGTGGTAGAGGTTAATAAAGTAAATGAATTTATAAATGCATGGGACAGACATATAACATATAATTCTACTGTATCTAAAGGGAAACCCAGGACTAAAGGTTTGAGTCTTTACATCAGACAAAATGCCAGATTAGATTGGACTTCAAATTATATGTTTTTAATTCTGTTTTGCTGGCTGATGACATAATTTAATGAATGTATTCAAGATGCCTGCGCTCACACTGGGATATCCAAACATTTGTAGCCTGTTTGTGTGCTTCGACAGAAGGATTTGTACAGCCCTGGTCCGTTGACTAGATTAATTACATAATATAAATAAAAAGCTTAAAGTTTGTGTCACTGCTCTAATCACCATAGAATTGTACCATGTTAGCAGTGAAAAGAAAAGAAGAAAAGTGAACTGCCTTAGACTGCAAAGACTACTTAGATCTCTTCTTCAGGTATATTATGCTATGGCTAAAGATGATGATAAACGGACAATCTTGAAGGCTTGCAATCTAATGCAATTGTGGTAACCAAGAAAGGTATGAACTTTACTTTTCTGTTGAAAGTTAACCTCAACCTTTTTTTTTTCTTAGAGCACATAAAAGCAATCCAAATGTAGTTTTTCAGCAGCTGTGTTTTCAGACCCTTCCAATTTCCTGCAAGATCTAATTTACCCAATGTCCAGGGATAAATCCATTTTTTGCCAGAACACACTGTGCTGAAAAAATACAAGTCAACTGCTCATATTTTTATATACGGCAAGTCATATTGACTTTTAAAATAAGGCAACCATTTACCAATTAAATCCAGTCCCCCAACTGGATTTGGCTCCTATCTGATTGCAGATGTTAGGGGCAAACATCTTCAAAACATCCATTTCTGTGACAGTAGTGGATGCACAACAACCAAGAGGCAGGGCCTGTCTTGTAGGAAAGGAAACATGAAGGTATGAGTGAAATATCGTTCTCTGGAAAAAATGTTGGCATTACTTCCCCCTAAAGATCGCACAGCTCAATCAACACTTCATAGCAATTTACCTGCAAAAGCCAGGGCATTCACTGAGATTTTGGGATAGTCAAATCGTTGTTAGTGGTGAGCTGGCAACTTCAAACATTTCACTAATCAACTAGAATCAATGATATACCAATGTTTATTTAAAAGGCCACTTTAGCCACCATGAGCACTTTAATCTATATGATGGCTGAGTGTCACCTTCAAATTATGGTTTTCTCCTCTTGTGCAAATGCACCCCGCCCAACATATTTCTTTTTTTCTGCCCCACGTCTCTTGGCTTGCAGGAGACGTTCTAAAGGTATCATAAAAACCAGACCACAGATGGGGTGGTGTGCTTTTCCTAAAGGTAAGCAGATTTTTCCCCATACGCACTAAGGATTACATGTTTCAAGGCCTTATTAGACTGCCTTTTTAATTATCACCTGGTCTTAAATTCTTATAGCATATTACAAGAAGACTTAATACTTCCTTTTTATGGCATAGAAAACATAGAAGCATAAAACCTGACAGCAAATAAGAACCATCTGGTTCATTTATTTTGATTATTATTTCATCTGTAAAGACTCAAGCTGGTCCTTGCTCTTGTCTTATATTCAGGCTAGCCAAATGCCAATCCTATACACGTTTAAATCACCTAGTCGTATTAACGTCTATGATCATCTGCCACTATCTCCCTGATTGTCCTGCTTGAGTATGTGTCCCTACTATTAAATAGGACATTTTGAAAGAAGGGAAAAATGAGCAGACTACATGGGTCAAATGATTCTTATTTTATTCTATGTAAATATTTGGCTAATGAGCATACATTTTGATTTGCATTCTAATCTTGGCTACTAACATTGGGACCATTTAATAAAAGCTAAAAGTTCAGTTTCCATCTGGCATGCTAAACACTAACTTCAGTGAGGCTGCACTGGGGTACACCACATGTATGCATGTGTACTTGTGTGTGTGAGCATGCATGTGTACTTCTTTGTGTGTGTGTGTGTGAGAGCATGCATTTGTACATGTGTGTGTGTGTGTGTGTGTGAGCATGCATGTGTACTTCTGGGTGTGTGTGTGTGAGAGCATGCATTTGTACGCCTGTGTGTGAGCATGCATTTGTAATTGTGTAAATGGGGTGAGATGGAGTGTGTTAGCGAGTATGAGTAAGTGTGTAAAAGTGTGTTCACATATGTTGGAAGGGGGGGTGCAAAGAAGGCACAGACCAGTTGTGTGGGGGCAATGATGGCACAGACCAGTTGTTAAAGTTGGAGACGCGGGGCAATTTTTCGCAACAGCCTCTTCCCCCACACTGTGTTGTGGCTGCGCTGGATATGATGTAATTTCATATCCGGCGCGATGTCCAAGCTGTCACGCAGTCCTGTTTGTTTCTGGCTGCCTGCACCTGAGCTGGGAGGAGGAAGTAGTCCGGGGAGCAGATCTTCCGCATTTTAGTGGATGTGAGGAGAACTCATTAGGTGAAGTCCCCAGGATGATGGACTTCTGCTGACATGGTGTTATTAATATGACTTTAATATAACATTATTTAGCTGTTAATACATATGCCTGGTGCATAGGGGATAATGATTTAGTGGCACCAGGTACATGTGTATTAACCACTTTGATTAAAATTATCTTTTTGTATTACGACAAATAGATTGTCATCAGTGACAAGTAGATTGGGTTACCATTTTAGAACCTTCAACAAGCAGACTTGTTACAAAGGGTGAGAGTGAGACAGAGAGAGGGTGAGTGAGATAGAGAGAACATGCAGTTTATCTCCAGTAAAATGAAACTTAAAAATGTTTAGTACTTTATCTTCTACGATATCTACTATAATTAACTGCTGTATTTTGGGGGCATGTTAAACCTGTTTTTAATGTAAAGATATGATACAAAAGATCATTTTTTGGCTTAATCCTATTTATCACAATTGCACGGAACCCTTGCCTTCAGTCTGCAGAGCTGTGACTCATTTTCAATTAATGAAACAGAAGGAGAACCAAAGACTGCCATTTACTCCCATGACATTTATGTTAACACAGCAATCAACTTGATCATTAAGAAACTCAAAAATGCAATTTACTTCTAGAGATCTCAAGGAAGTCATATAAACTTTAGATACATTCGTTTTCTTGTGTGCTTGAAGTAGAAGCATGCAATTTTGATAAGCTAAAAAAGGTGAAGATGGCAGCCAATGCATATAGTTCCTTCGCTTTGTGTTATAATTAACTTTATAAAATGATAATCATGGTGGGAATTTGTTTTATGAGTCATAAAGAGTCCTTCTCTCGGATAAATTAGTTGGCTAATTGTACAGTGGCTTTGTAGATTCTTATTTTTTTTTGTGATCTCAAATAAGACCCAGAATCTTTTAGTGGCATATGCTTGTGTAACATGCTCAGGTGATGATGTAAAACACAATGCTACATGTGTATATATATGCACTGCAGAATATGATGGCACTATAAAACGGTAAATAATAATAACAATAATATTATAACACACTATTTATGAAACAGCTTATTAACAGCATATTAATACAACGTGTTTGCTTAATGCGTGTAACCCTCATACATTAGACCTTCCATCCATGGTTTCAATATAGAAACCTTAATATTTCTTTTAATGATTCTACAATTGTGCCCTCCAATCAAGTCCGTAGGCTATTCAGAAACATTAAAGAACCCATATTTATTACACAATGGGCTACTTTTCCTTTGGTAGCAATTTCTCTTTGGTCTTGCAACAAAAACACATAATACAATATATTTGGGGTTGGGGCTTACAGTGTGGGTAACAGTGTAAGTAGGAGAAGGATTAGTAAGAATAGGAGTATCGGAGAGTGTGATATAATAGGTGAACTTAGAGGGCTCACCCTCAGGGCGGTAAAGGTAAAGGGAGTGGAGGGAGAGAGGATAGGAGAAGTAGTAGAAAATGAAAAATTCTGTTTTAGGGAATAATTCTACTAGGAAAGTTAAGGTAACCTAGAAGGGATTAAAATTTACAGGTGGATTCCTCAGCAAAATATTGTACTACAGGTGCATATTCATTTTTAGAAAAAAGGTGCCATGTAGTTTGGGAAAGCAGGGGCTGACAAGGGGTTTACAAAACCTAGTCGTTTATTATAAGCCTAGTAATGCATTATGGTAGGTATTTTGTTAAAGACACATAGCTCTGGAGTTGGCTTTGTAGCAGCTGGATCACATGAGAAGAGAACAACAAGTGCTATAGCGATAACCTGTGGAACGTAAAATAGGGAGGTTGGCCAGGAAAGAATGGGTCTGCCTAATTTAACTCTGGGGAGAAGAGAGGGAGGAAGTGAAGGGAGAGATGTCAGGAAATGGGAGAAGTGGAAAGGAGGTTACTATGAGGGCTTGGAGAAGCGCAGGGACGTAAATTGAAGGAATAAAAGGAACATTTACAGAATTGGCATGCTGGAGATATTTTATTCAACCACTTAATTGAATCAAGATGAGGCTGCTGTTGGCTAAAAGGATGAGTGGTAACCAAAGACGACAAAATTGTCATATTAATGGCCAATGTATAACTACATTGCACATGTAATGGACGAGCCCTAGTCTGCCACGGGAAGCTCCTTGGAGAGTAAGGGGATATTGGCCTTAAGGGTAGAAGAGATATCACCACTTCTTCACTTTATTTCCTTCTTGGTCTTGGGAATTAAATTGACATATTGCCTAACATTATGCCCCTCAAAAATACAAGGAGGGGGACACATAACCACATAATTTATGATATGACAAGCTGGGGATTAAGAATCAATTGAAGAATAAGTGAAAATAATAACTACTCATTACTATATGAGTGTATCAAGGAAGAATTCCTTAGACCTTTGGAATCCAGGGTAAAGGAGGATTTGAAATCTAGTGCATGATTTGTGCATGCTGTGGGTTGGGAACTAATTGTCGTCAGAGCCATCTTGTTTTCTTTAAATCATATAAATATATTTTTTTTCTTTAGAATGAAGAAGTCGCTGCCTAAGTTAGTATGTCCCTATTCAAATTCATAGCCCAATTATACAAGATTTATGGCTATGAGATAAAGTAGGGGGTTTGAGTTGCTAATTAATGAATGTGGAATGTACCACAGAATGGCTCTGGTTGCTCATATATGAAACTAATTAGTAACTGTGTGTGTGTTATATTTTAAGCAAGTTAGAATATTACTTTTTTATATTGTATTCATTTTTTGTAAGATTAGTATATTCTTGAATACCTAATTTGTTTTTTATATTTTATATAGGAGAATATTATATTGTATCCCGTCTATCAAATACATAATTGCCCTTTGCCTGGCATGTAATCTGAATTCAATTTTAATGATGTAGAGTATACCAGATACCAGGGATCCAATTATAATGGTATTTTTAAGGAGTAAGACTTAGTAAAAATTCAGTTTGGGTTACACGATTTTTGTTAAGACAATTAAACTGATTGAATGTCCAATAGATAAGAAAACTGTTAATTGGCACATACCTGTACCAGATGTTTCCTATCACTCTGTTATATCATTTCTTAGACAAGAGTGCTCCTTAGTGGTATAAAACGGTAAAAAATATGTGAAAATAAATTAAACATGTGATCAAGTTGCTAATTATTCTATGTAAAACATAGGAATCTGAATGGTGGATTCTTTTCAATAGGAGGGCTTTATGCTAAAACACATGGTCTTTAAAAGTTTATGTTAAGACAAAGAGAGGGTTCTTTGGCCAGAAATGTATTCTTAAGTTCTCTCCTAATTTTGTTTTACTCATGATTATTCTTTTATCCTTCATATTTGACATTGTCTCCTGGATAATCAGAACTTTATGGCAATCGAATCATTTCCAATTAATTTTCCACTGAACTTGGGTTATATCAACAGGGGCCAGTTGGACACCAGCAACAAGAGGCGGTAAGTATAATGCATTTTTTTAATTTATTTTACACAGACTAATTTTGTCTTCTTCAATATAGAAGGATTTTATCCTGTTTTGGGACATTTAATATACAGTATATAGACAAAAGTATTGGGACCGGTGCTTAATTATTGAATTCAGGGGTCTCAATCAGACCCATTGCCATTGTGTATAAAATCAAGCACCTAGCCATGCATGCTGTATTTACAAAGATTTCATGAAAATGTCATCCTCATTTGATATTCCACGGTCAACTGTAAATGGTATTAATGGAAAGTGGAACAGCAGCAACTGAAAGCAAAAGACCACGTAAAGTCACGTAGCAGGGTCACCGAGTGCTGAGACGCATGGTCCGTATAAGTCGTCAACGTTCTGATTCCATACCTAGGGATTTCCAAACTTCCGCTGGAATTCATGTCATCACAGCAAAGCTTCATGGATTGGGTTTCCATGGCCGAGCAACTGCATACAAGCCTTATATCACTAAGTTAATGCCAAGTGTCATATTGATATCACCAATAATCTTTAAAAGTTGTCTAGATATGATGGTTTATTTTGCTACCACCCTAATTATTGAATTCTGCAGTTTGGTTCAATGTTACATATGTGGCTTGGATATTTTTAATTTTACACATGCTGTTTATCTCTGGTGATATAATTTTGATGAATACAAGATGGTTTTGTAATGTGATGCAATTATTGTGTTGAAGCCAGTGAGTTATACCTGATAACCAATTAATATACATTGCATTTTATGTGATAATACACGTCGATATCTTTTTTTTTAATTATTATTATCTTTTGCTCTGTACAGATCATATAGATATTTTGTTAATAGTTTTCCACCAAAAAACGATCTCTCGATTAACTACAGAGCTGATTTGTCGCTTAAATTATACATTTTTCGCGATCTGAGAGAATTTAGGATCAGAAGTCAAATATTGGGTATCTTTGTATTTACCGTATTTGCTCGATTATAAGACGACCCTGATTATAAGACGACCCCCCAAACTCTGAATATTAACTTAGGAAAAAAAGAAAAAGCCTGAATATAAGACGACCCTAAAGGAAAAAAGTTTTACCAGTAAATGTTAATTCATGTAAACTATTTTTTTTTATAAAAGCTATGATTGAGAAAAATATATTTTTTTGTGTTTATTTCCTTGTATTTTCCAACCTGTCCCCCAGTTACGCACATCTGCCCCCAGGCTTTCCATACCAATATGGCACTGTGGCCCATGATATGCCTTTTAACCCTCTATATGAGACTGTGCCCCATGGTATGCCTTTTGACCCCCTATGTGCCACTCTGCCTCCAGAAATGCCTTATATCCCTATATCCCATTCTGGCATTTAGGGGGTTAAAATGCATATTATGGGGCAGAGTGGCATATAGGGAGGTATAAGGCATTCCAGGAGGCAGAGCGGCATTAAGGGAGTTAAAAGGCATTGTATAGAGCACTCTGCCTCCAGAAATGCCTTATATCCCTATATGCCACTCTGGCATTTAGGGGGTTAAAAGGCATATTATGGGGCAGAGTGGCATATAGGGAGGTATAAGACATTTCAGGAGGCAGAGTGCTCTATTAAATGCCCCCTTAACGCCACTCTGCCTCCTGAAATGCCTTATACCTCCCTATATGCCACTCTGCCCCATAAGATGCCTTTTAACCCCCTAAATGCGGCACCGGTGCGGGGAACTCTGATCTCTGACAGCCGGGTAAGGTATGCGTGACGGACGCAGACAAACCCTCGCTGCTAGCCACACCTCCTTCCGGCTGCAGCGAACGTTGTCTACGCGGATCGCGTAGACGTCAACCCGCTGCCCCGGCAATACAGCAGGAAGCACCGGTAAGTGTATGTGTGTGTGTGTGGGGTGTTAAATGGGGGGGGGAGAAAGGAGGTGCGGGGGATCTGGATCTTAGTCTCATAATCAGTCCTCTATTTGAGGTCTGATTAGAAGATGACCCCGATTAGAAGACGAGGGGTATTTTTCAGAGCATTTGCTCTGAAAAAAACCTTGTCTTATAATACGGTATAGCCATACGGTATATTGCGGGTATGGTCCTTTAATAATTAATAGTGCCAGAATTTGCACATGCAATAAAATATTGCTTTTGCTTGTTTTAGCCACAGTATTTACCCCTTAAGGACAATGGGCGGTCCCTAAACTGGTTGACATGTACGGGCTTTGTCATTTAAGCACGACACGATACAGAATTTGAGTGTTATATTTTCAGCACTGCTACCCGTACTTTGTGTCTTTCAGCCATCTACCTGAACACCAGTGTGCATCCCACCTCTGACCCAGTCTGTCAACATGGCTGGTGGACACAAGAAAATTGAGAGAATCGAATTGATGCAAAGTCAATTGTAGGCCATCAATGACAACAAAAAATTTAAGGGCCCGCACAAGTTAAATTTTCTAAGTATGATATGGACCTCAGAAGACCATACCTGTCTGATATTGAAAGAAGGGTAAATTTGTATTGGGAGCAGAACAGGCCGATGCATTGGCAAAGGCTTAGGAAGAAATTCGTGCCAGTAATAGCATGATCCTTATCCTGTCAAATCAATCTTTCATTTTGGATGTATCTGTGATAGAGCATAGGATGTTCTTGGGACTGTGGCAAGAGTTTCCTTTGACAAAAGCCAGAAATGCTTCAACGGGATTCTAGTCCAAGCTGTTTAAACCTACACAGTGTAAATTTAGTCAGCTTGAAAAAACAACTTACAGCCGTCAGAAGCAATAACTGCTGTGAACCCAGGCAACACCGAACTGAATGATGACCAAACAGACAATTAACTTTTTAAGTCAAAACACTGCAGATGTTACTCAACAACAATTTCCTGCGACTACTGCAACCCCTTATTCTTGTCTCTTCATGCTGCTTCCAAATTGTTCAGAAAGGACCCTTTGTAAGCAATTTTGAACCAGCACCGGGAGACAGGAATGCAGCGGAAACTGACATTGTGTGAGCACCACGCTGAAAGCTGCAGAAGTAAGGGCTGCGGGCAGGGATATGTATGTTTTTTTATGTATGTGAGCATGAATTTGTATTATAAGCGTGTGTGAGCATTAGCGTCTATGTATAAGTGTGTATGTGAGCATGAATGTGTAGGTATAAGTTTTTGCGGCACAGACCAGCTGTTTAGGGGCAATAACAAGCTGGGGGCAAAGATGGCACAGGCAGGCTGTTTGTGGGGTTAGGATGGCAATTATAAGTTGCCTGGGGCAAAGGTGGCACTCACAAGCTGTTTGGGGGAAAAGTGGCACTGTGGGACAGTGAAGTTAGGGCAATTTTCACACTGGGTCCCTGTGCTTTCTAGTTACACCCCTGAAAAATATATATTGAATTAGTAGAGCCGTTAAAGGTGGACCTAAACTCACTACCGAACTACTGGAGGGTGGCTGAACAGTTTCAATCCTCTCAATTGGTTTATGGGTTTTGGGGGTTGAATCGATGGAATGTTTTATTTGGCTTTGTATTACAAGAGAGCAAAGGCCTCGTACCACTGGGAATGTGTATATTGTGACTTCATGAGCATAAGGAGCCAAGAGTGGAGTGTTATGGGAGTTGTTTTTTATATAGCTCCTTAACGCTCATGCAGCTGTTCTTTTGTTCTCTTTGCTTTACTGGTTTCTTAGTGTGTGATGGGCATAATATTTGCATGGTGTCTGCAGACAGTGCTCGCAGGGTCTTGCACCATTGCCCATTCAGATAAGGTTGCACTGTCACCCAGAGATTAATAGAAACTGTTGCACAGTAATTAATTCGAAGCTCTGCTGGAACGTGGGGAAAATACATCGGCCCACCAAGCTTTTGTTTAGTGGCTGATCCTGGCTTCCCACACGTTGATGTATATAGAAGCTAAGCATTTGTTCTTTTGTTGCCTTTAATGCAACAAACTGTTGCTGTTCTTTAAGCGCTTGCACCCCATTACAGAATGTAAATCTTCTTAAAAACAAAAGTAATGTCCACATGAGACAAAGACGTTAAAAAAAATGTTATGCATAGACAAATAATGATGTAGCATGCTGATCTCCATCAAAGCTGACATACCTGGTAGAGGTAATCTTCAAATACGAAATAGTAGTCATCATTGCTAGCTGTAAGCTTCACGTCCTGTTGAAGACAAGCAACATTACAACAACATGTCTTTACAATTATAATTATTCATACAGAATGATGTGCTGACAATTAAACTTATTTCTTGTCATATTCTGTAATCTTGTATTATTTAAATTCAAAACCATCAACCATCTCTGTCATTAAATAGCTCAAAGATAATTAGTATGTTCTAATTAATTTTCACTTGCACAGAGTTATTCATATAAACATAATAAAGAGACAAATTATTGGACTATTACTATATAGGGAATATTAAAATATATCTGCACAACAGCTACACAACATGGTGGGGCTGCAAATGTAGCTTTTCCGGGAAAGGATATGAAATTATCTATAAATCTATATCCTCTATATACCAAGTTACTGAGATGTATGCTGTGCCCATCAAGCTTGCTGGCTAATTATTTCGTCATTGTCACTTTGAAGTGACATACATGTTTCTGATTAAGTTTCTGTTCTTTGTTGATGCTTGGACATTCTCTGTAAATCATACATTAAAACATATCATATTAAAACTTTTTTTTTTCTTTTGGGCATGGCTTTCATTGTTTCCAAACATCAACACCCATTCCAACATAGAATAATATAGCAGAAAAGAGCCCTTTGGCCCATAAAGCCTACCCTTTTTTACTACCTCCTGTATAACCTCAAGCCTTTTAGAATATGACTTATATCATAGTGTTTCTCCTCATTTAAAGTATACTTCGAGAAACTCTAAAAAAGAAATATCTGTTTGTATTACATATACTAATATGAGTATGCTCAAGAAGCCAGCTGAATTTAACAATAAAATGATGCAGGGGCTAAGTATTCATCTAAACCACTGTAGGTTATTAGTCACAGAAGCTGGTTGTTTCACAAGATTTATTCATCTGAGGGACTTTGGAAACATCTAGTAAGTATAAAATAAATTGAATGTGAATTTGGGACCATACGTATTGGGACGAATACAAATTACTTACCTTGTATATCAGACTGTCGGATAAAAGGTCATGCTGAATAACATTAGATTTAAGCTGCTCATAGTACAATATGTCCTGCAATGAGAAGAATAAAAAAGAGGTGTTTATTGCCAAAAAGACATATTTGGGGGAAAAGATTAATCTTTTAAACTAAAGTGAGTGGAAGTGTCTGAAAAATGCTGTATGTTAAGGCTGGGCATCGCTGTGTGTGTTGTGTGTGACCGCTCTTGTACCAGAGCCAGGGGGTACTTAGGGTAAAGGTGGGCTGGGGTGTTGGCGGAAGTTTCATCTCTTACTCCTACTCCAAAAGCTCAGCACCTTAGGCAGTTGCCTAGCACTGCTAACAAATACGGATACCTGCTAGTACAAGGTGGTTGGCAGCCTCATGCTGAATTAGCCTTATGCAGCAAGATACTTTAGCTCAGGGCTTGACAAACCCAAGGGGCCAGGTAGCCATGGCAACCAGAAACCTTTTTTTCTGGTGCCCAGGGTTTTGCAGAACGAGGAGGTGAAAACTGTCAACGTGAATCCGCCACCCTATGCTTTGGTCCCCCGATTCACGGTGGCAGAAGATAGGCAGCAGTGTGGTAGGTCTCCACAAAGTTGGGGGGGGGGGTAGTGTGAGTGTATGTCTACTGTATTGTACTGCCAAATGTGTATGTGTGCATAGTGTTAGTGTGTATTCCTATATATATGTATAGTGTTAGCCAGTGCGCGTGTGTGTTATTTTGTTAAATAGCTCCTACATTTTTTGGCTGGCTCCCAGATCCAAAACAAATTTGTTGACTCCTGCTTTAGCTCATTTCCATGAGAGGACATCTCCACTACCAGCTTTGTCTTTGTAATGACCCGAGTTTGAGTAGTGTCAATGCAAAAGGGTGAAGAAACTGACACTGCTAAACATACGTTGGCCGTGATTTTACAAAATGGTTAAAGACACAATAGTTTAAGATATATCAAAATGAAATCAAAAAGAAAGAAATGCATGTATTTATTATTACTACCATGTCCATCATTTAACGTAGTTTGATTTGTGGATTTAATGCACAATAGCAGAGCACTGCTCCCATTTCAGTCACTTTGGTTTGATGAATATTCTTCCAGTCAAAAAGTTTTCTCGTACTGACTACGATCACCACGATGCACCAGAAAGATCAGCAGTCACCACCGGGCATTGATGGATCTATATACAGCCGAAGCGGACTGTGCCGATGAAAGGGTTCTTCTCATTATGGTTATCTATGAAAGGTAATTTATAAAATCTTCTAGCCTTGTGCAATCTGAGTTAGTGGAAGAGCACTCACAGTTTGAAAATTTCTTACAATTACAATGTCTCATGCCTGCTTCTTTCACAAGTGTTCTCCAGACAAAAATACTTTGTGCTGCACATTTATAATGCAATTGCTTTTTTGCATATCAAGTTTTTTTTTTATAGTCCTATTTGCTCTATCTTCTGAAAACCTTTTTCCTGCGATTATGTTGAAGATAAAATCAATTAATATCAGTAGCCTCTACTGGTGTGAGGTAAATTCATGTGATATTTGCCATAAAAAAGCTCATTAGCCTGACTTCTTTTTCGTAGCGTTTATATAATTGCTATACTGAAGGAAGGTGTCTGAATGAAAATTATTTATGGTGATGTGTCACATTGCATGAAATCAGGGAAAATGATGGGCAAACTGCAGTTGTCAGTGTGATCAGAAACCCCAGCAGCTTGCTCGATGTATCCAAACTTTCTTAAATAGAAATTCAAACTTTATACTCAGGAACCAAACACACCCATAGGAGTGCTAATATATTTCTTGTTTCTGGATCGAATGGAGTCTTCAAAAACCATGTGCCACCTAGACAACAAGCATCTGGAGACCCTTTTGAAACCCTAAGTGCCCCTAAATACTACATAATTTGCATACACAGCACACTTAGCAAAGAGAAAAATCAATTTTTCCATTAAAAAGTAAATTTTCAAATTTTGAATATAGAACAAAGCGGGAATCCAGACAAAGAATTATAGTTGTGTTATTGGTATGCTCACGTGCTTGCTTTCCTTACTTTCCTTAGCAGTGCTAGTTTATATTCTTTAGAGGATCAATTAGTAGGAGCAGCATGACATGAAAACTCAAGGAGTTAGGAATGGTTCCAGCTGATTATTAAATTAGCCTGGAGAGAGACATTTTGAAGATAGCATATCGTAGGCTGAGCAGATCGGCATTCTCTACCAGTCTTCTCGGGAAATAATTTACGACTTGATGCTACCCTGCTATGAAAAGTCAAGACGATGGAAGGCTCTTCAAGTAAGTGATGAATGGCGTAAAAAGCATGATGTTCCATTTAATGTAAGTAAGTTTGAGTAATAATGTTCACACAAGTTAAAGCATTTTCCACCTTTTGAAAACCAGACCCTTGATATCAAGGTAATGATATTTTATGAAGGCACTGTTAAAGTTAATACAAAAATATACAGGTGCAAGACTGGCTCATGAAGGCCTTTAATTGAGCGTTAACTCATATACCTAAAACTCCATTTTGCAAGCCTCCAGAACAAACAGTAGGAAGCTAATCATTTAATATATTTTGCGAAGAGGGTTAAAGATCCATTAGTCATGTGATTTCTTTCCTAAATCCTGCATACTACATTTCAGGACTTTAATTAAACCTATACCATGGTGTTACATAACAAAATAAGCTTATGTATATAACCTATATGAATTTAAAAACCATGGGAAGAGGTATCTTGATCTCCTCTGACTATCCTTTTACGTTAAGTTATCTCACCCCTATTGCTATTGCTATTTTGCTTGTTGTTGACCAGTCAGGCAGCCTTGGAGGAGAAAGGCAAAAACAGAACTCAGTTAAAGGATTGAAGCTCTGCTGGACTGTGGCACAAATTTCAGCTTCCATGGCATGAACTAACTCCACAAAAATTACACTGATTGACATCCAAAAGCCAAATTTATACGTAGTTTTATTAAATGTATTCAGTTATGCTAAAGGCTGTGAAGGTGAGACTTCCGACTTCAAATCTAATAATATTTTTGGGGAACAGTAATTATTTTCCACACACTGCAAAGGAAAATAATTTGACACAGAAACATGACATTTCTCTAGTCAGGCCCTTGCTGCTAAAAGCAACTTGTGATGGAGTATGCTGGATTGTTTTAGGCATCTAACTCATTTTTTAAAACCCACAACATTTTCATCTCACCTCTGGTTGGTTTGAAATGTTCAAGACAAGCGCCCATAATTCAGCCCGAAGTGAAGTTGGACATCCCTGGCGGACAAACTGCTGGGCCGCTGCACTGTCATATTCAGCTAGAACTAGACAGAGAATTATACGTTCGGCTAGTGAAACATACATGCTTAATATGAGCTAAATGGGGTCAGACTGGGAAGAGCCTAACTTGTTTGCAACAATGGGATGTCTTTTTACACCCTAAAGCAGTGTGGAAATGTCACTAATGGAGCGAAATATTGTTATATATATATATATATATATATAGCATTCATATGAAATGACAGACTATATATATATATATACATTCCTAAAAAAAACAATATGTAATGTGTGCGGGAATATTATCCACAACAAAAAATACGGTCAACAAACATATGGTTAAAATCGCATTTAGGGTGGGAAATACGCTCCTCATAAAGGGGTTAAGGTAAGGTGTATATAGTTTGGATTGGCCACTACTTTGTTGTTATTGTTCCTGAAATAACTGCTAAGAGTTTTGGAGCAAACAATGCGGAATAATAATAACAAAGTTGCCCTAGGGAGTTATTTCATACACATACAGTAGGATTTTATATCCTGATATCTACATTAAAGAGAATCTACCAACAGCACTTTTATCATTACTAACTTACGAAGACTATCTATAGTTTATGCTTTTTATCTTAAGCAATAACGAAATAACAAGGGACTATTTTCGCTAAGACAATCTACAGTCGGCAGGCAAGCCAAGGTTTTCCCTTATAAGGCAATAACACGATTGGGAGGAATAATCGTTTGAATCCTAATAATGGAATATTGAGATCATTGCACATGCATATGCAAACACCTGTAAGGCAGGAGCCTTCTAAATTAAACATTCTTCATTTTACCTAACGCCAAGTTGTGAGAGATGCAACTTTACAACTCACAAACATGGAGAAACCTACAATTATGAGATTAATTTAATTTCTGTAGAAAACAAACCAGAATTAAGCGTCACACCAGGAAGCATCAATTAACAAATAAAATATTTTGACCTAATATAAGCTGATAATATCTCGCCAGCCATGCCACACACGTGGCATGGAGTTCTGGCATTAATTTCTATTGTCTGGTTTATTTTTAGTTGTGTTTTCTTAACCTGAACCATTTCCCGTATTTTGCTAACTCTGAAAATCTTTGTGCATTCAGGCTCATCTTCCCTCTAGAGAGACAATGCTTAGGACCTGCCAGGTGCTCTTCCAGAGCAAGGTCTATTTATTCCATGAAGAGTGAACATGCTGTTCGGCCACAAAACGCGACTTGCTGTTTGTCTATGCAAGAGGACGAGTCATTTAATGAATATATAACTGCCAATATGCTCCAGCATGAATAACAATGAATCAAATGGAACTCTAATATTTGTAGATAGGTGCTTATGATTTATGGATTTAAAGTTTCAAAGTTCTGAAGTATTTGAGGACAAAGCCACTTTTCTCTATCATGTGCAGTCACCTAGAAGGTATAATTTAACTGGATTAACATCTTACCTTTATTTCCAAGCCGCAAATGTTCATTTTCAAACAATTCTTTAAAAAAAAAAAAGCATGACCAACAGTTAATAATTTAGTAAAGGATAAAATATAGCTATGCAGCTGCTTAAAAGCTGGCGTGAATGAACACATGCAAGTATGCTTTATAAATGCTCTTTTTAAGGAAAAGTTAGGGCATCAGAATTCTTTGTCTAATTCTTACATTCACGGTTTACACATAAAGCCGCTTAAATAAAAAGTAACCCCAGTTTACTATTAATATTGATCCCTCGGCATGATGATATACACAAGAGGTAAGTAACCTTCAGAGAAATACAAATCACAGCTAAGAAAAGGTTTTTTAAGCAGTGATTGGGAAGGGCTTGAAAATGTAGAAATCGGGAATGGCGGCCCCAGGTTAATGCTTGTGGACCAATCTGCTGTTTGAAGACGATGAGCTTGTGAAGTTTATTATAGGGAAGCGGGGCTGATTTCAGGTTGGAGTTGAGTTAGGTCTTATGTAGACTTAACTTTCCTTTTCAGAGACTCCAAACCTTTTTGTACACATTTTGTACACATAGTATTAATGGATATTATTACCCTCTACATCACAAAGCAAGAAGGAACCAATGAATAGGTACAATACCTGGAGGGACCTGCGTAGAATCATCCACTCCTAGCTGGCCTGTATTCAAGTTAAGCTCACAAAAGAACTCCCTCTGTATTAAAGACAGAAAATAAACTCATGTAATTAGACTTACAAGATCCATACAAAAATGCCACAAAGTTGTTTAATTCAATAGACGTCTATATACAGATACTCAATAGGTTGAATACGTTCAAGTACATTTGGGTACCTCTGGAGGATCAAAACAGACATCTGATGAATATCAGGCCACTCCAATTCTAATAGGAAAAATGTTGTTTATTGAGACAAAACGTGGCACTGGGGGATAAATAAGACTTTGTGAGAAAAGTTTCACAGTGCTTACACAATTGGTGTCTGCACATAAAATGGCTATGGGTAGAGAAAAAGTACCTTTACAACAGATATATTGAACTTGAAAAATGATTAAACCTTTGTCAGGAAGTATGCATTAACAGTTCAAGGGGGGTGCTATGGCTTAAATCACCATATTACACAAAATATACTCAGCCACTTTGTGCCTGGCATTAACAATATCGTGTTCAAAACAAAGCATTATGGGAATAAAAAATAACAAGCCAAAACATTCAATTTTTTACAGTTTTATGTATAACATAAAAGTCTGAGGAATATGGGCCATTCTAAGATACAGAAACATAAAAAAATGCATTCATGGTCAAAATGTATAGTTCCTTAGAAATTGCCATTGGAGCAGGTCTTGGTACCCCAGCAGGGTATCCCTGCCCCCGCCAACCGCTGACCACTAAGCCTCTTGCTGGTTCCCAGTCAATATCAGAGCATCAGTCGCCGACATTGATATAGATATCCCCAAGAACATTAGTCAAGACTGAATGCTTGAGGATCAAACAGGTACTACGGTGCTATGTTTATTAGGGGACATGCACATATTTATACCAACCCCCCCAGACAAATACGGCACAATAGGAGAAAATTACATCAACAAATAAACAAACGTCTCACAGGACAAGGTTTTCACACTCTAGGAGAACAAAAGTACAATAAAACAGTCTCTTACAGAAACTGAATGTTCTCCCCCACCCATCGCAGTAACCTAATGACAGTAAATACAAGCGATCGCTGATGCCAGGAGATCTGTACAATAAAACTAATTTTCCCATAAATTTAAACAGGTGCAAACACTGGGAAAAAAAACATTTCAGAACAAGAGTGCCCCGACTTCGCAGCAACCATTAATAAGAAATACAGAGGACATAAACACTGAGGAGATGTGCCTCTATAAATATATGTGTTCACTTTGCACCTTGAGTTAAACAGAAACAGTTGACTTTAAATGAACTATTCTGCTTAATTTTCTACTATTTATTTTTCAATACCAAAACACTGAACCGAATGTTAAAAAAAGCCCATAAATCTAATCTCTTTCGTATGTTCACAGACTTTATGTCTAGCCAATACTCATGTGACACATGAAAAGAGCATTCATGGGTTTAAAGAGCTTTGTTTCCATATCAGCAGAAAAAAAATCTTGTGATAATTTTGTGTGTTTTAAGGGAATGCACAGCCTCAAGTGCACTGATAAACATATTTCACATTTCTTATTCTGAATGATTATCCCTCATTAAACGCACCTATCCCATAACATTAAGTTGCTGAATGTTGTTGATTGATTCACAGAATAAACTCACGTACACACACACACATATATATATATATATATATATATATATATATACACATATATATATATATATATACAAACACTCTAAAAGCTGCAACAGTGACACTGATCTAATGCGGTTGCTTTTCTCAACATGGCAGAGCATCAGGGTAATGTTTAGTGTAGATGGAACAGCAGCTTTAGCATACAAACCTTTGTCCATTGTACCATGCACTTTGCATACAACACCTCGTCCTGGGTATGATAGACTTCTCTGCTCTGAGAATACACTTTCCTTTTGGATTTACTTGGTGCCTATGACTGTGATATGACCCCTTTTAATATTTTGATTGCTGTAAGCCACTTTAGGATGTGCAGGTGGACGAACGTGTTCAGTCAGCCATGCCATGAATGATAACAATCTCAAGCACACATAGCCAGCTTTAAAACAGATGCCTGGGACCAATACGGGATGAATATATTTATATAGTGCCATTATGCATGTATGCCTTTTCACGTTATTTTAATGCAACACCACTATCATCGCTTACCAGTTCAGGAATATCTTTAATTTTTAATGGAACTTGAATCAAACCAAGGTGGCTTCTAAAACTAGGCTGGTCTCCATTATCATAATTAGGATTACGCAGATTTATTAAGACCTGGAAAGAAGAAAATCCCACTGTAAGCATTGGATTGTATTATATGAATAAGCGTGTCTGCATTATGGATTGTCTTGGTTAAAAACATATGTGTCATTCAGATTAATGCAAGATTCACCTATTTGACCAACTGACCCTATATCGGAGAGAGCCTATATCTGCTCTAAGAACCATACTCAAACAGATAACATACACTATGCTATAACAACACAAAGTCTTTGTTTAACAGAAAATAGTATATCATAAACAGCAAATATACACTAAAGCAATTTGTGGAAACAGAAACATAGAATTTGACGGCAGATAAATTCAGTCCATCTAGTCTGCAAATGTTTTCTTATCTAAAGACCCTGAACCTAATCAGTCCTTCGACTTGCCTTTACACTCAGGAGAGCCATATGCCTATCCCACACTGTTTGACTTTCCTCACTGTATTAGCCTCTACCACCTCTACTGTTATTTCAGGATAGCGTTCCATATGACGTACCTCCAGAAAATCTTTAGGTGCGTAAACAGGTCGAAAAAGACTCAAATCTGTTAAAAATAAATAAGACACTATAAAGCAGAAGAAATGGTGAGTATTGAGTATATGTAGTAATTCAGAGCATTAAAGAAGGTGTATTTTCTTTGACTTCTCACACATGTTATTTCATTACTTTAAAGTAAATGTTCACATAATAAAATAAACATTCACATACAAATAAAAAACACAGAATTATTTGTTACCCTAAAAGTTAATGTAACCCTTGTGAGTGTGTTTGTGCGCCTATCGTGGAGGAATTAAAGGGGGAACTGTAGCTGTCACAATTTTTAGCATAACTACTGCTTTGTGTTTGGAGATATTTTGTTTGAAGCACTTCAAGACACATGAAGGCCAGCGGCCAATATATCATACGCATGCAGCCACACAATATGCACTTCCATTAGCTGCCTAGAACTTTAGAGTGCAGCTTCACACTGAAGGTGTGGATTGATGACTGTAAGAAGGAGGCACCAAGGGCATCTCCCCTCCCTTTTGTCTCTCTTCCTCCTCTCTCCCTCTATTAACTATCTTTCCTTCCTCTTCTCTCTTCCTTTCTCTTTCTACCTTCTCTCAATCTCCATCCCCCTAATTTTCTCTACTCTTCTACATCCCTCACTTCTATATCTTCATTCAATGTCTCCTCTCTTCCCCTCCTTCCACTCTCTCTCTTCCTCCCCTTCATTTCTCTCATCACCATCTCCCACCCATCTACTTCTCTTATGTGAATAGTTTTGCCATTGTTGCTGCCATACTGGGAATGAGTAGATCATCCCATTTTGATTACGAGCACTGCTACCGAATCTTCGTTCCGGGGCCACAGCTGTGTGTGTAGCTGCAGACAGAGGCAGTATATACTGTGGAAAATGAGAGAGGAACCAGGGGTAAGGTCTGTAGACTGTGTCAGTCTGTTAAATTTACGCTGTCCATTAGAGGTTTTTTTGTAGGCTACAAGCAGGACAGGGGCCAGATCAGATTGATCAGAATGTTGCATGGTCCTTACTTTAAGCCCTGTCAGCTTGATACACATAGAGAATTGTAATCATGGTAGCAGGTAGCCATATTACTCTGTCTTTTGTCAGCAATCAGATTTTCTTTTACTTTTCAATTGCTGAGAACAGAACCGATTTCCTACTAACCAGTGAGCATGGACGGTAGACGCAGTCCACCCCCGGCTTGTGGGTTCCTCAGGGGTCTAACAAAACACATCAAGTGCTGATTTGGAGGTAATAAGGAGCCAACACCGGGACAGGTTTAAGGCAGTGCCAAACAAAATACACAAGCCGTCTGAAGCTATGCCTTCCTAACAGCATTTGTGCAGCCCTGTATATCTTATTTAAAACAAACCTGTACCAACTATACTGTGTTCCCTATATAAATAGCAGATTCCTTTGCATAAGTTTCATTTTAAATATTATCCTCGTGGGAACTTAATTGCACACCCAAAATACATTATTCTTTAGCATCATATATTGGCTATATCCATTTGTAGATCTATGTCTGCTAGCTTAGATGAACTATCTATTTAACATATGTCATGCCATGTATTGTTCATGATAGTTTCCCTTTAATAATATATATATTTATCAGAAAATGCATAACTCTGTTTCATACCTGGTTCATCAGTTCCCATCTCATTCCATTTATTAAGTAACTCTTTCTGCTCATCTACTGGTCTCTGGAAAATATTAATTTAGGAGGATGAGTCATATGGTTTATAAGCAAGGACACTGTATTAATGGCCATTTCTGCTTCTGTGTAGGACTCCAATATAAAGTGCTCGAAAAAAAACTTTGCAAACACTGGAAATGACAGACTAAGAAAAATTCGGTTCAATGAGGACGCATGCTCATTATTACTTAAATATTCCCATCCATATCCCTATTAATGTTCCCTTCCTTCGTCTCTGTGCTTGACAGGTGGTCTACTAAACTGTGTAAAGATTAATTTTTTAATAGAGAAACACACTCCTGCTAAAAGAGTCAGCTCACTTTACATGTGGTCTAATGGATTGTGAGCTTCTAAGCGTCTGAGCAGATGGGCAATACAGAAAGACATTGATGTGGTCCTTTGAGGGAAACTTACAGTTCATTTTTGCACCCTACCTAAATGTTTTGCTTTCAATTTGTGCATGTGGCTTCTTACATTAGAAATATACAATTTTTACAATACATGCTGGCTTTATTTAAATCAATATACTGTGATGTCGATTTGTAGTCTTCTTCTACCTTGCAAAGATATAGTATAGGTTCAGCTGCAGCACTAACAAGACACACAACATACCTTCCGTGCAAGAGGAATACTAAGTTCTGTGCACATGCTGTTCAGACTCTTAAGTACTCTCTTCTCCCAGCTTGCCTGAAATCAAGGAGACAGAACAATTACCAAATGGGATGCATTAAACCCAAATGGTCATACACTGACACTTATTTAGAAAAATATGGATTGCATTGTATGTCAACATTGTTCTGGAACCTTCATACTAATTTATCTGTTGGTGCCTAATGCATAATATTCAAGAAGAATACAGACAAGCCCCTTCGGTGTTTAAACATTTTAGACACATGCCAAGGCTCAGAGCTGGTGTCCAGTTGGCAAACCAGTTGTCCAGTGAGCTGAGCTGGTAGGTGGGACGCCCACGAGGCTCCTTCTTATGTTAGCAAGTGCGGGCAAGAAAGGGGTAGAGGCACAGTTTAAAATTATAGGAATCGACCAGAACAATTGATTACGCTGTATTTGTAATGCACGTGTTTTGCGAAACAAGGAACCTCCTTTTTTAGAGATTGGTTTAACATCCAGTGTCTGCACGTTACTGGCTAGGATGAATATAGAAAGAAATTGGTGAGCTATAGCCGGTTTTGCAATTTTGGGCTCTTCCACGGACAACGAAAAACATACATTGTAATTGAGGGCATCAAGTCTTCTTGGTTATTAGTCCCAACTAATGTGTATTTCACTTTACACAGAAAGAATAAAAATTATGCCACAAAGTCTTGTTGATTGCAAGAGTAGAATATATAGAAATATACATTATATTAATATACTATACTATGTTTGCATGAGAAAAACTCACAGATCACTACCGCAACGATCTAATACACAAAGCAAACAGCTACCAGTCACAAAAATCACCTACCTGTGCTTTTCTTATATATGACAATGGTTCTTTAATGTGTTCGGCGGGTGCTAGTGAATGACAGGGACCAGGAAGCCTTAAAACAAAAAGGAGCATAGCTTTTTGATAAAAGACACTAACACAGTTTGGAAGTTTATGGGGGATTTGTAGAATAAAGTCATATCATTTACATAGCTCAAAGCAAACATCTACCTGTGTATGTCGTTAAAGGTACTTTTTTATTCATCTTACAAATATTATGCCAAACAAGCCTTTATTTTGCCTAATTTGTACCGCTACGGGAAGATAAAATAAAAGTGTAATAATGATGTGCTGTAAGCTCAGAAAGGCAATGGGAGCTCCTAATGGCTTCTTACATAGTGGCATTATTCAGTATTGAATCCTACCAGTATTAGTCCTACTAAACAGACCATCTCCCAAAATGGGTTAGAACAAAGTGTTTCATATAGGAATATCTGCAAAAGGGGTCTGAGTGAGGGGTCGCATAAAATGAACAAAAACTCTTTACAGGGACAGGTTGGAATTTTCTCTTTTGATAGACATTTACTATGTGAGTAAATACATTGTTATATAGCATTAAAAAGCATACCGTTCAGAAAGAATGGCCTAATTACTGAACATTAGAGTTTGGTTGCTAAACGTTCATAAATAGTATGATTTCCCATGGAATACTTAAAAACAAGGCATGGACAGAATATGTGGGGGGGAGCATTCGTCTTATTGAATTTACTCACAGGCTAAGTTCACGATAAACTGCGTTCTGAAGTTTCTTCTCCCAGCCTAGTAAAAATGTAGGAAACAAATCACATTTTATCAGGCACTTCACTTTTATCAGGCTATGTGTCAAAGACAAGTGTTCTTGTGATGAAAAATACCTTCCTTGTTATTAAAGCATTAAAAAATCATTAAATGAAGGAATGTTTAACATAGGAAAGCAAGCAGTTGTTTAATCCTACATTTAAATAACTGACAAACATGAGAATATTATTAGAAAAAAGACTTCCTTGTGCACGTCTAGTGATAGATAAATAATCTTAGCAGCAAATATTATTTGTGCCCATTTCTAAGAGAGCACGTGTGCACCAAGTGGCCTTCTTGGCCCCTTCTGAACTAGAGGTCTTACTTCCCTGCTAGGAACTACATTACACTTCTGCTATTGTACATGCATCTATCTGCTATCTCCATACATTTTGACATGGCCGCTTTCTTAGGGTAAAAGAGATCATAACTAGTGTTGGAAGCACTGTTTTTTGTCTTTTAATGACAAGAGAAAAAGAGGGAGTCGGGAATAATTATTTCTGAGGGCTTAAAGGTAAGCAGACAATGCAAAGTTTTGGAAAACGCAGCAGGGAAACAGCTGTGCCACTTTACAGATGTCTGTTCAGACCTCATTTGTTATATTGTGTACAGTTCTGGAGATGTCATCTCCAGAAGGATATTGACATTTTGCAGGGAGTTCAGTGGAGGGTTACTAAAATGGTAAATGGTTTGCAGGACATACTAAGGGATCTCAATATGTAGCCTGGAGGAGAGAGAGGAGATACGATGGAAAAATGTAGGTACTTAAAGAGATTACTTTCATACAGAAGTTCAATACAAATGATGAGCAATGTTTAGAAGCCATAATTAAAATAGCAGCACAGATACTTATTGGATTGGAAGTCATTTAATGGAGTTACCTGTTCAGATACTATAGATTAGCTAAACTTTCCTTGATCTTAATCAACAGCCAGAGAGCTGCAGGTTGTCTGCCTCTGACCCAAACAAACATGATTGTCAGAATTCATACCTGATGCTTTTAGAAAATCTTTGATATCTTCCTTAACTGTTTCCAGTTTAATATCTGGCCTGTGTAGACTCCCCTGTTAAATAAAGAATACAATATATGTTAACACTGTATAGCATACACTGATTATGTAACATATAGTAAAGTACAGAATTCAAGTAGACAAAAAACTAATTGTCAAAACATGGCGCATACAAACATATGGCGCAGTATTTTGGCCAGGGACAACTAGGTCTAGGGGCAACAACCTGCAACTGCAATCCAGGCTCAGATCTATATTGTATCTACATGTCTTTACACTGCAAGCCACCCACAGATACTGAGCTCCAGGATATGACACCAGCAATTGATACACAGTGTGAGGGACATAATGGCAGGCTAAGCAATATATGGCCATACAGTTTGATTGAATCCTCAATATCTATATCTAAGTGTGATAACTTGAGAGCCTCTTTTAGGTTAGAATGCAAACAGTCCTACTGATTCAACTCCTTATTAAGAAAAAAATAGCCATGAAAAATTAAATAGGGCTCGCCAAACTTTGGGTACATTGCCATAGTGGTGGACTCACCAATATATGGCCATATATTGTGATGGAATGCCCAATATTTAGGCCTTAGATGTAGGTGATTTTGAATAGTATTCGCTGGGTATTCTTGCTTTGTTTCATCAAGGATTGAACCAGCAGATGTACAGACGTCAACTAAACTACAAGGACCAGATCCCCTATCTCTGGGACCTGGAAAGGAAGGGGGAGACAAAGGTGTTCAACGGGAACCACACAAGCTACTGTAAGCTCTCTGGCTACTGTAAGACACTATGTGGACACATAACCACCATTCCTATATGAGCTTGTTGAGCATCCCATTTCAAAACCACAGGTATTGGTATGCAGTTGCCCCCCCTCTACAACAGCCTCTACTTTTCTAGAAAGACTTTCCACAATATTTGAGTGTGCCTGTGGGAATTTGTGCCTAATCAGCCAACTTCAGTGGACTTTTTTTAATATAGTGAAGAAAATCTAACAATATACCAAATTAGCCAATTGCCAGATAGCCCTTGAATAGTAATGCATCAAGCCACAAAAGAAAAAATGAATAATCACACCCCTACACACAAGCAGAAACAACAAACTAACAAACAGACTACAGGATGCACTTACAACAGCTCCTCCCAGGTATGCTCCACTTTTCCCATATATGTGGATGAAAGACCCCAGACGTAAGCTACATCTCCAACAGGAAGATGTAACACCCATGCTATCTATCCATTGCCTGAATTCCAGTCTTATATGTAATTCTTTCTGCCAAGATTCAAACGCTGCTGTTTTGAGAGGGGGTCATAGTACTTGCAATATAACATACCACATTTTTAAAGTTTTCTTACTTGACCTATTTTTGAACATTTCTACAATCTGATGGCGAGCATCATCAGTTTCAATTTTAAAAAGATGTGTACTTATGTAATATTAAATCCTCTTCAAATATTCTTTATGTGGTAGTTTAAAGTCACTCGCCAGTTGTGTAAAAAATTTAATTTTATTCCCCCTCAATAAGTCCTCAATCCTACATCTTTTATAATTGTTCCATTCGTGCAGACTTAAATTAGTCAAGTTGTTCTGCAGAACTCCAGGGAGGTACTCTTTATAATACCATCTTTCAATCCAATTCTTTTTTAAAGGAAAGTCAGAATTCAATGTAGCTTTTAGTAGTCATTAGCATGCCATGCCCCTAGTGCTTCTATTCTAGTTTGTTGAAACCACAGCACGCATTCCAACCTGGTTACTCCAATTATCTTCTGCTCAATATAGTGCCAGTCCCCTGCTTTACTCTGCTCATACTGTACCTTTACAATATGTGAGAGAATTCTCGCCTGGAGGTACCTCTTAAAACTTGGCACTCCCAAGCCTCCTCTTTTTAGGGCCAGTGCATAATACCCCCCTAGCAATTCTTGGTTTCTTCCCAGCCAGAAACACATTTTTCTATATGTGTTTGGAACATTTTAATTCAACAAAGAGGAAGTCGGATGGGGAGCATTCTTAGCAAGTATAGCCATCTTGGTATTATATACGCCCTGACTATATTCATCCTCCCAAGCCAAGAGACAAAGAGATCCTTCCAGTCCCCTATTTGGCAAAGCAATTCCTTTTGTAATACTTATTTTGTAATAATTAGCTTCAACTATCATGTTGATTCTTTTAGGTATCATAACTCCCAGATAGCGGAGTCCGTTATTTTCCTATTGAAAATGATATGATGTCTCCAATTTGTGTCTTGTCTCGTCCGAGATGGCTATACTCATTGCCTGTGACTTATGCTTCACCTATAGTTCAAATAAAGGTCGTAATCATGAATTTCCCTCATCAACGGAATCAGAGAACTCTCTGGGTCATAGAGAGATATAAGTACATCATCCACATACAACCCATCTTACCAAAAGAGCATTTCTAAAGTCAGACACTGGTGTGGGACGAGAAGGCCTAGCTCCCAATTGGTGTTCTGATTCATCCCAAAAGGTGCTCAGTGGGGTTAAAGTCATGGCCCTGTGCAGGACACTCCAGTTCCTCCACACCATACTTGTCAAACCATGTCCTTAGGGACCTTGCTTTGTGCACAGTAATGATGGTACAGGAAGTGCCTTGCCCAAACCGTTGGAAGTTGGAAGCATAGTTATATAAAATGCTTTTGTATGCTGAAGCATTAACATTACCCTTCACTTCAAACCATTTTCCCTCCTCTTTACAGTAAGCACTGTGTATTTCGGTAGGTAGCATTCTCCTGGCATCTGCCAAACCCACAAACATCCCTCAGATTTCCAGATAGTGAAGTGTGGTTCATTACTCCAGAAAACACGTTTTTACTGCTACAGGGTAGAGTGGCGGTGTGCTTTACAGCACTGCAACCGATGCTTGGCATTGTGCATAGTGATCTTCAACTTGGAAACCCATTTCATGAAGCTCCCCACAGACAGTGCTTGTGCTGATGTTGCTTCGAGAACCAGTTTCTATCTCTGTAGAGAGTGATGCTACAGAGGTCAAGTGATTTTCATGTACCACATGCTTGAGCCCTCTGCAGCTCCACTCTGTGAGCATGCACGGCCCATTACTTTGTGGCTGAGCTGTTACTTCTAGATGCTTCCACTTCACAATAATAGCCCTTACAGTGAATTTGGGCAGAAATTTAATGAACTGATTTGTGTCAAAGGTGGCATCCTTTGACAGTGCCACATTTAAATTCACTGAGCTCTTCAGTACAACACATTCAACTACCAATGTTTACCTTACAAATAACCACAAAGCCTTAACAACAATTATTTCCTAGTCCTGAAGTCCTCTTCCTTCTCCTCATCCCACGTACGGTATATATACAGTTAAGCATATCACATGTACTGAACTATAAAAGGTGTGAGCTTGGAAAAGGATGATAACAGAAGGCATTTAACATGTTCATACAGACGACTATAGACGTCAGCGAGCACAAGATTTTACATGTCACATTACTATGCTATACATCCTTCACCATTTCAACATTCACTCACTAGCTAGCAATACATTTCAGTCATTTCCTTAGGAAAAGCCTATATATAAAGATGACAGGTCCTATATGTCAAATTTCTGCTCCACTTACGCCATTTAATTAAATAAAAAGGAAAGGATGCTGTTTGAAATCTGATGTTGTAATTGAAGGGGAGGGTTTCGATATTATTGCGGACCTATTATGTCTGTGTAAGGAATGAACAGCTACACATATAGCCTGTTACCATGTATTTATGTATTGATATACTGTTTATTTTCAGCTTAACAAATTAAACACACAATATACAATATATAGACTATGACATGTTATGATTATTAATTGCTTAAAAATGTTACCGTTTCCTTTTTGAACATCACTTCAAGAGAATTTTATTAACGTAACTATAAGCCTTTATAAACATAAATGAGGGTCACTTTAGAACATTCAACGATTGATACTTGCTCATGAAAAAAGCATCAATGGAGCAATCATATCCATGATGTAGAAGTTACATGAAATATTATTGTTTAACGTATAGTAATATATAATATATCCTTCAAGAGCTAAGCAATAAATTACAGAGCAGTAGATTTTGTCTCTTTAAATCGCCAATGTTGAGGTTAGTCATTTAAAAAAAAAAAATTAAAATAATACAATAAATACTGTATTTGCTCGATTATAAGACGACTCCCCAAAATCTGAATATTAATTTATGAAAAAAAGAAAAAGCCTGAATATAAGACGACCCTATGTGAACAATTTTTTTTAAATAAAAGCTATGATTGAAAAAAATATTTTGTTTCTATTTCCTTTTTTCTTCAACCTGCCCCCCCAGTTATGCACATCTGCACCCAGGCTTGCCACTCTGTCCCAGAAATGCTGTATACCCCCTATATGCCACTGTGCCCCATGATGTGCCTTTTAACCCTCTAAATGCCACTGTGCCTCATGATATGCCTTTTGACCCCCTATGTGCCACTCTGCCTCCAGAATTGCCTTATACCCCTATATGCCACTCTGGCATTTAGGGGGTTAAAAGGCATATTATGGGGCAGAGTGGCATATAGGAGGCAGAGTGGCGTATAGAGGGTTAAAAGGCATTTCACAGAGCCATCACAATGACATCACTTAGCTCACATTATTGGTTTTTTTAATTATTACCGTATTTGCTCGATTATAAGACAATGTTTTTTTCAGTGCAAATGCTCTGAAAAATACCCCTCGTCTTATAATCGGGTCGTCTTATAATCAGACCTCAAATGACTATGAGACTAAGATCCAGATCCCCCGCAACGCTGCAGGGGACCTGGATCCTCCTGTCTACTCTCCCCAAACCCCCCCCCCCAACTTACCGGTGCTTCTGAGTCCCCGGTGTGTAGCCGGGGCAGTGTGCAGACGTCTACGCCTGCAGCCGGAAGGAGGTGCGGTTAGCAGCAGGGGTTATCTGCGTCCATCGCGCAGACCTCCCCCTATGGAAAAGTAGCTAAGGGATGAGATTTTAGTTCTTAAAAAAATTTCCCTTCACAATGAAAAGGCATACTGTATAGTAAAGGACAATACAGCGATGGGACTTGTGTATAAGTAAAAGCTGCCAATACGATGTAATGTGAACCATGGAGACACCATGAATGGATATTTTTTATATCATGGAATCTACTACCTTTTGCAACGAAATACAACAGGTACTTCAGGAATGCCATAGAACATCACAATGACAAGAACTTCATTTTGACATTCATAGTGAAAACCGGAAGGCATTAAACTGAGTATTTCTTGAGCTCCTCTTGGATAACTACATCCATCAGACATGAAAAGTGGTACAGTCAGTCTGCGCCAACCCTTCCATGACACAGTTTTACAAAACGGTGGGAGGATTAAGTGGGTTAGAAATTGTACTTTCTACATTTAACAAAGGCAGAGGGTTCCAGGAAACAATTTAGATGCAGAAGACCTCAATATTCTGGTAGTGATCTCTGAAGCAGGAAAATGATCAGTGCCATGGAAGACTAGACCTGAAACAACGCATCGATAAAATCGATAATAATCGATAACGGGAATCGTTGTCGACGATTTCCGTTATCGATTTGTCGTTGGAGCGCTCGGCTCCTTTCACTTACCTCCGCCGGCGTTCCCCCGTTTCTGCTGCAGAGCTCTGTAGTGTCCGTCTGCTTGACGTTACGTAATGACGGATGTGACGCGCGTGTACGTTGAAGATTTGAATAAAGTTTTGCACGTTGTAAGTGGAAGGATTCGGTAGCGGAGGTACGTACGGAGAGAGAGAGAGAGAGAGAGAGAGAGAGAGAGAGAGAGAGAGAGAGAGAGAGAGAGAGAGAGAGAGAGAGAGAGAGAGAGAGAGAGAGAGAGATTGCCGGGTGGGAAACTGATGGGGCAGAGTGTGGGTGGGTGCAGGGCATTTTATTAAATATTTTTTTTTATCCGATTAATCGATTAATCGAAAAAATAATCGGCCGATTAATCGATTAATAAAATAATCGTTAGTTGCAGCCCTATGGAAGACACATCAATATTTCTGCCATCAGGATAAATTGCAGAGGCTGTGGTGTGTATAGGGGCAGTGGCACATAGTCATATTGAGAAGTTTTGAATCAGCATTTGATGAGGGTCACCATGTATTAAAACAGGCCTACATGAAGGTATTATTGAGAGTTGGATTATCCTCTAATTATTTGACCCTAAAATGGGGCCTTTAGAGCCAACATGGTACTAACCATATTTCATGGATAATCACACAAGAATTTATTTTCATAATAACACTCTTTATCATTGTTTATATACAAAATATTCAAAAAGATTTACTGAATATTTTACATAACAATAGATATGAATATACACAAAAGAACATTGATTACTGACAGTGTGTCTTTTTTTTTATCAAACTGAATTTGTATTTATTTGTGTTAGACAGATACAATTTGTCCATAGTTAAGATATCGCAACAATTTAATTTCAGCTTGATTGTTTTGGTAACTATTATACAATGATTATCCTGCTGCCAATTATCAGACACATTCCGAGATACACACTAGTCATGACAGTCTTTGTAATCGAACATTGTTTAGTCCTTTAGTATTTTATCATTGACAATGTACACACTTGCTAAAATGTCTGTTTAAGTGTATTCTTTCTCACAGGCCACACAAACACATTTCAAAAAAAGGGAAACGTTTCATGATTTCATCCTCAGAGTCTAGAGGTTGAAAACTGTCTCTATTTGCCATCAGTTAACAATACCAAACATCATTATGTAATCTTTGCATATAAAAGCATTGCTTGTGTGGTCTCTGGAGGCTCCACCTCTCCGACCTCTGCAAACATTTCAAAAGGAAGACTGTGCTATCCATGCATGTATAAACAGGGCATTTGCGTTAGATGTAGAGTAAATGACTAATACTTTTTAATGAACCTGAATTAAACTGTAAACGTTTTAATGAAGTAGTCAAACTGTTATCTTATAGAACCATTGGTGGGCTACAGACACCAATAAATAAAATATGTTATTCAATGTAATTTTTTATGAAATATTGGCACCATACTAGCCCTTTGGTGTCTTGTCAGTGAGTTGCGGAAAAGTGTTTAAAGTCGCCAAATACATTTTACCTCATATACCCCCCCCAGGGTATTTGAAATGCTGGTATTTTAACTATTTCCATACACTAATTCTACCATCAGCATTTGTCCCCAGTATGTGTTCAGCAACATCTCCTGAGTACAGTGATACCCTCCATGCATGGGTTTGTCAGGTTGTTTGGGGGGTAATAGCTAATAGGCCACATTTGAGACATGTGCATTTAAGTGGAACTAGAATCTTGACATCTGGTCATTCTGCATCCATGTTCCTATTTGGAACATCTTTGATGTTGGCCAGATCAAATCATACTTGATCAAATCATATTTTTGGAAACTAGACACCGCAGGGTATTTAACATGCTGGTATTTGAACCCTTTACATGCACAAATTCCACAAGTTTATGGTATTATTATTATTTTTTTTTTTTTGTGATACCACCCATGCATGGGTTTGTCAGGTTATTTGGGAGGTAAAAGGCCACATTTGGAATTTCGACATCTGGGTCAGTCTGTGCCCATGTCCTATTTTGTGGCATCTTTGAGCCTGGCCAATTCGATTTACCCATGAAATCATGAATTTTTTTTTTAAACTAGACACCCCATGGGCATTTAAATGGAAGTATTGTACCTCTTTCCATGCAATTTTTTTGTGAATTTGAAGCACTAATTTTGGGACTTGCTTATAGAAAACGTATTTTTATATTTTATATACATATATATATACATATATATATATGTAAAGCACTCTCAAAGCATGGTCAGCACTCCAGGTCTTTAAATTAACAACTTCTCTTTATTCAAAGTCAAGTCGACGTGATGAAAGTCAGCAATGACTGAAACATCGACTTGACTTTGTTTGAATAAAGAGAAGTTGTTAATTTAAAGACCTGGAGTGCTGACCATCCTTTGAGAGTGCTTTGTATGGAAACTGCTGGTTACCAGCACCAGGCTTGGAATATTTGGAATGGTGTGCAATGGACTTTGTGAGTAAATATATATATATGTATATTAGGGCTGCAACAACTAATCGATAAAATCGATGATAATCGATAATGAAATTCGTTGGCAACGAACTTCATTATCGATTAGTTGCTCTGAAAAATACCCCTCGTGTTATAATCCGTTTAGTGTGACTCACAGGAGTCACAGCAGCAGTTGCTACTTACAGTTCCTCCCTGCAGTCACTGCCGGTTGGCCCACCCACTTCCTTTTTCCAGTCCCTCCCTGCAATCGCTGCTGGAGAAAGAAAGGGGCAGGGCCAATCAGCAGTGACTGCAGGGAGGGACAGGGAGGAAGAAAGGGGCGGAGCCAAGTGGCCGATTGGCTCCGCCCATTTCCTTAGCATCGCCATGGCTGTGACACTCATCTAACTGTGAGTATAAAATTAATATTTGGGCTGCTGAAAGTTAGGGGAGGTGGGGGTTAATTTAGGGGCAGTTATAGTTAATGGAGTGTTTAGGGTTAACTTAGGGGCAGTTATAGTTAATGGGGTGTTTAGGGTTAACTTAGGGGCAGTTATAGTTAATGGGGTGTTTAGGGTTAACTTAGGGGCAGTTATAGTTAATGGGGTGTTTAGGGTTAACTTAGGGGCAGTTATTGTTAATGGGGTGTTTAGGGTTAACTTAGGGGCAGTTATAGTTAATGGGGTGTTTAGGGTTAATTTAGGGGCAGTTATAGTTAATGGGGTTTTTAGGGTTAATTTAGGGGCAGTGGTAATTGATGGGGTGTTTAGGGTTAATTTAGGGGCAGTTGTGGTTGATGGGGTCTTCAGGGTTAATTTAGGGGCAGTTGTGGTTAATGGGGTCTTCTCTTCAGGATTAATTTAATGCTGAGGACTGAGGGTTAATTTAATTAATTTAATAAGGTTAACTTAAGGTGCAGTTAGAGGTACAAGGGGGCAAACTGAGGGGAATCTAAATCCTGGGGGCAGTGAAGATTAATCCTGTATTTATTTATGAAAGTATTGTGTCTGTGAATGAGTCTGCAAATCCTATGAGGGCACTATGGCATATCAGGGGGGTATACAGCATACCTGGGGAGGACGGAGTAACATATCTGGGGGTATAAGGCATATAGGGTATATAAGGCATATGTGGGGAGGGCAGTGTGACATATCTGGGAGGGCAGTGTGGCAAGCCTGGGCTCAAATATGCATAACTGGGGGGCAGGTTGGGGAAATAAAAACAAGAAAAAAATTTTATTCTGCCGTTTGTTTTTAACATGCTATGTTACTTTATTAAATAATTTAAAATAAATGACAAATTTAATTTTTTTTATCCAATTAATCGAATAAATAATCGGCCAACTAATCGATTATGAAAATAATCGTTAGTTGCAGCCCTAATGTATATATATAAATATAATTTGACTTTTTGGACAGACCCTCTGTGTACTGGTTAGCCATTCATCTTGTGAGTGGCAGCAATGTCACACACTGATGGCGCTTTTTGTTGCTCTTCGAAACAAAAACAGGGCAATCTGGGGTGAGGGGTTTGAAGCATTACAGCAATGCGGATTTCACTTAGGAAGTGATTGATGATCACTTCCTAAGCTCTGTTTTAGCTGTCCAATTTGTTGATTGGTTCGGCAGTGGCCATTTTTTGGGGGGAAGGCTCTCCTCCCAGTATCCTTGGCTAGCTTCACTTGTAAGGCTTCCATGGATGCTGCAAAGCCACCAAACGTGGAGCCCGTACATTTACAGGCATTGTCACAAATGTATTGCTTTGTGAGCCAATACATGGATGTGCTTTGTCATGAAGGACTCAGACTGCAAAGAAGACAGATTCAAAGGACAGGAAGTACACACTGTCAAAATCAATTTAGCTTAAATGTAATTTCAAGGTAAAAGAGTGTTAGCTTTGGCTTGTTAAAGTTCTAAAAGATACATTATTGCAAAAGTGGACCCTGTGTGCACGGACATTAACAGAAGTACCTTCTCCCTGGGATCAACTCTGTTAACCAGCCATCCCGCAGAGCTTCCTCAAAAAGTTGCTGTGGCTCCGCCCTTTTTAGGAAGTACTCCAAGTAGCCAGAATAATGAAGACAGATTCATGTAGAAAGAGAGATGCAGAAACGCGGGTCCGTCTGCAATATTGTGGCACCTTTAAGTACACTTCCACTAAAGGGCAGAGCCATGGAGAGCCCAATCAGGATAACCTCTTCCTTGTTCCTCTAATCGAGGGACACAGTGTGCGCGGATGCTCTACCCTTTTGAGGAAATGTTCCTGGAGGCCTGGTTAATGGAGATGATGCTGGGGAGAAGAGGATGAAGATAGAAGACTGAAGACCAAGAAGAGGCAAGAGAAGAAGAGGAGCTGTGGAAAAGGAGACGTGGGACACAGAAGCAGTCAGAGAAGAAGGTAGGGAGACATTAAGGGAGTGAGATATTCTTGTGTTCCAGGGGGGTGGGAGAAACAACCGCATTGCCGGTAGACTTCCGTATTAATACTCTATTTTTATTTATATACGATGTTTTCTTTTTTTTATTGTTATTGTTTTATCCTGTGCTGTTCTATATCAAAGGTATGAATGAATATAGACCAAAGCTGTTTCCCTACATGTTTTTCAGGAGATATTGTACATGACGTACAAAATATTCAAGAGCACCAATAATGTTGACCAAAACTGTATATTCCTTGGTAGCCCTTACAGGTCAGCAACACCCAAAATATATGGTATCCAAAAAATTTGACCAATGTGGTAATACCACATCATACTCTTGGACATATAATAAAGGCAAAATAAGAAAAACGACTTCACACCTTTGCACTCACTGTATGGGAAGAAGCGTGAGACTCAATATCTAACGTACAGCGCTGCAGAATGCGGTGGTGCTATACAAATCATAATGTCACCCTCATTGAGAAGTAGTAAAAGGAGTTAACCTATAATTATCCACCAGACAACCTAGACTACAGTCTTAGAACCCTTAACAAGTTGGGGGTTATATCAGAGTGAGGGCCACAGCAAGCATTACAGGGTTAAGCAGGGGATCTAATTCGATAGCCTGTCTAGAGACTGCAGCCGTCATTGTCCTATTCTGGAAGCTAACACGTCGCCCCCTCGCAATGACAGAGGCAGCAGGGGCAGTAAAACAGGGCATGACAGCCATTGTGCCCGGGCACGGGGATTAAAGGGGCGTAAGGCGGGACATGTCACTCATCTTTATTCATACAGACACCAGCAGCAAGGTATCTTTGTATAGGTCATGGTTGCCAGGGGTGTGAATTACTGCCTGACCCGCCTTCATTCCCTGCCAAGGCTTGCTTCCCCTGACAGCTCCCTGCTCACCGACTCACCCGCGCCGCCTTCTCCAGTTGGCAGTGCAGACTAGAGCCCTTCAGCTTCTGTACAATATGTGCGATGGTGACAGACAGCCCATCTTCTTCCCCCTGCATCCTGGCAGCTGCTCCGGGGTCACACGCAGTCCGGCAGTAAGGACCAGACGTCTCCTAGCAACGGAGCATGTGTATCACCTATCGAAATACCCGGAAACTGGAACCTTGACGGGCTAGTTCCGGTAGTCAGACAGTAGTCTAAACAAGTGAGGCGTATCACGCCCATGGGCCATTTGTTTTACCGCAAAGCCGCCAAGAAATCGAGAATATTTCCTAGAGGTTTTTAATGCATGTTTTAGCCCAAGCCATAGTGAAATACATTCCAAAAGATCCAACCCCTCTATATAATAAGGAAAATAATTGATTTTAATCAGTGTCTTGTTACCCTTTTCTGTAATTTTCGACAATCCTTTGTTTTCTTATGTACCATAATCATCCTTTTTTTCAAGTAGTCCTTAACCCCTTTAATCCCAGGGGTTTTTGGTACCTCAAACCACAGAGCAATTTTGCCATTTTTGCTCTATGTCGGTTCAGCGATTATTCTCTTTTCCTGGGAATAATGTACCCTTGTAAACTATATATTGTTTCTTCAAGGTGAGATAGAGCTTCCTTTTGATACCATAGTTAGATGATTAGCTGAAAATTTTGAATGAGAAATTTAGTGAAAACTAGCGAAAATTTGAAAAAAAAGACAATTTAATGTGTAGGACAAAATGTAACCACTTGGTTATCGAGTTTTAGAAGTGGTAGGACGGTACAGGAATCGATGGGGCAGCTGAATGTAGTTCAGGTTACATGAATAAGACACTTCAACTTTCCCCCAGAATACTGATTAGTATTAGATGGTTGTAACTCAGGGGCGTAACTAGAAACCTCAGGGCCCCGGTGCGAGAATCTGTTAAGGCCCCCCCCAACCCATCTATCCCTTTCTCACAATCTACCCTCTCCCTCCCTACCCCCTTCTCACAATCTACCCTCTCCCTCCCACCCCCCTTCTCACAAACTACCCTCTCCCTCCCTACCCCCCCTTCCTCACGATCTACCCTCTCCCTCCCTACCCCCTTCTCACAATCTACCCTCTTCCTCCCTACCCCCCTTCTCACAATCTACCCTCACCCTCCCTACCCCCCGTCCCACAATCTACCCTCTCCCTCCCTACCCCCCTTCTCACAATCTACCCTCTCCCTCCCTACCCCCCCTTCTCACAATCTACCCTCTCCCTCCCTACCCCCTTCTCACAATCTACCCTCTCCCTCCCTACCCCCCTTCTCACAATCTACCCTCTCCCTCTCTACCCCCCCTTCTCACGATCTACCCACTCCCTCCCTACCCCCCGTTTTGTAGGTCACTTACCGTCAACTCCTGTGTTGGGAGCGTGAGGCGTTTGTCTCGGGTGCCGACGCTTCACTGCTGAGCGCCGGCATATGACGTCATATGCCGGCCCTCAGCGTGAAGCGCCGGCACCCAAGACAAACGCCTCACGCTCCCAACACTGCACCCTGGGCAGCGCTGAGGCAGGCGGCGGCGGTGACTGCGGCGGGGAGCAGAGGCATCCTGGATTTCTGTCAGTCAGGGGGGCCCAAGAGTTGCCGAGCGGTCATTTTCAGCAACCGCTCGGCACCCCTTGGGCCCCCCTGACTGGCAGAACTCCAGGGCCTGGTCGCGACCCCTGCCACCCCGGTAGTTTCGCCACTGTTGTAACTCTTAGTATTGCACATAATAAAGCCTTGCAAAGTTTATATTTTTAAAAAAAGGTTCTAAAATTGATGAATAACAATTATTCATGGTAAGAAAGAGGTATGCTCAACATTTTCTCCGGTAAAATGTTTTTTGTTCCCATTGATAATCAAATATAATTTCCTTTCATTTTAATTCTGATCAAAACAAATAGTTGTAGTTGTACCGTATATGTTTCCTCTTGAAGCAAAAATTATACAAAATGTGTGTCCTAATAGCACTTTAGTCCATTATCATGAGGCTTACCACACAGTGTCCCTATCGGTCCTCTATACTCAGAGATCACATCTGCTAGAATTGGATGGTTTATGATTATGGCAGCATAAATCCTTTTATCATCCTAGCAGGATACAAATAGATTGCACTTTTAACAACAAAGCTGCCCTTAGCCAGTATTTATGCTGTTATTGTTTTTGTGTTTTTTTTCTAAATATCTTTTATTTATGTAGTGCCAACAGATTCAGTATTGACGTACAATAAGGTTATACATACACATTACATATTAAAACAGAGGTGGAAAAAGCACTAGTTACTATAGTTTAACATCTCAATAATATAGTTATTATATTTTCTAAGTCTTTGTTTCAGAAATGGGAATTTTACACAATATATATCGGTACACAATGCAATGTAGTATAGCCCCAAAATACATGTTGGTCTTCATATGTGGCTACAAGACTGATCATGAACATGCACACTTACACAATAACAGCAACTCCATTTAGGGAAGAACGCAGTGGAATGTATTGGTGCAGACGTGTGCATGTCTTGGGACTTAACAAACTTTGTTAGCTGAAAAATATGTATATAAGAAACAGAGGCAGAATGCAATCAATAGGGTTTGTTACATGCCAAACCAGGACCAGAATTTTGTTATTAGGAACTTTAAAAAAAAAACAAAACAAAGAGCTTTTACTGTTAATTTGTCAAAACTGGCATTTACCAGAAAATATTTTCTATGTTAGAAATGCTGCACTGTCACAAGCGTCACATATAGGACCTTCTTGCAGCCTTTGTGAGAGAATTTGCAGCCTGGTGTCTAGAAATATTTTTTATAACAGTTGAGGGTTTCATAATCTCACACTGGCTGAATTACCAACCTTTTGGAACAAAGAGCTAAGAGCTGCCCTGATGCCAAGAAAATATTTGGTCCCAGGTAATAATGGGAAAGTAAACCACAAGAAAAAAGAGGTGCCAGGGGAAACGCTGATAGTTAGGTCTCCTGACTCAAAGAAGACCCTTCATCTGAGCTAACGTTATAGAGTTTGCTATCAAACCCCGTAACATTTTGTTAATATCCAAGCTGAACTGACGTTACGTAAACATGTGTCTTAAAATGTTTGTTCATTTTTATTTCTTGCAGTTTCTCACATTCCCATCATACATGGAATAGGGAACATTCCTGTCTGACAACTCCACCAGATGAAGACTGCAGAAACCTATGTACTTGGATGGTGACCATAAACTAGCTTACAGGCCATGCCTTTTATTACCTTGTACATGGGTTTTATATTTTTTAATTATTTTTTTTGGAGCATTCACAGTAAGGATCCATATAGTGTAGATATGAAGAAATAATTAAGACCACATTACATTTTCACAAACTGTATAAGTTCATTCCTTTGTGTATTTCCTAGACGATGTCACATCCCTGGAGGTCCCATAGCCTTTCTGGCCACTATGTAACAACCTACTAACTCTTCCTACTACAACATAAAACTCTCTCTGCTTGAATATACCTGTAGTTATATCGGGCTATGTTATTTCTTCCTCCCCCTAGAGGTGATACTAAACATAATATCCCTCCTCATATACAGTCGTGTGAAAAACAAAGTACACACTCTTTGAATTCTATGGTTTTACGTATCAGGACATAATAACAATCATCTGTTCCTTAGCCGGTCTAAAAATGAAATACAAGCTAACTTTGTACTTTATGATACTATTTTGCTCAATAAACAGTTAATTGACAAAAAAACAATTAAATACAAGCTGGGATGAACAACAACACATGACATATCACACTATGTCATCAGTCAACAAAAATAAAGCCAAAACGGAGAAGCCATGTGTAAAAAAACATCAGCAAGTGCGACCACCTTTATAAAACCCAAAGTTTTAGCACTTTACTTGTCTGGAGCATTCAGGATTGTGTTAACAGAATGCCAAGGATCAGCGATGATCTTAGAGAAGCAATTGTTGCTGCCCATCAATCTGGAAACGGTTATAAGACAATTTCCAAACGATTTAAAGTCCATCATTCTGCAGAGAAAAAGATTATTCAAAAGTGGAAAACTTCCCAGGAGTAGACAGCACACCAAATTCACCCCAAGTTTACACGGTGCAATGTTCAGAAAAATTGCAAAAAAACAAGCTTTGAAGTGGCCCCTACACTATCAGGTCTTTATTTTAAAATTGTAGGAGCTTATTACAAACAGCCTGAAAGAAAACTTTAGCATTAGAGTTGGAGGTATAAACATGGCACAATAGAAGGGGCTGATCCTCCAGAGTGCACGCAACAATCAGGTATCTATCCCTTGGATCTTGAATAACCTGCTGAATTATGGTACATATCTACTAAACAAAATAGACACTTCCTAGCCATTTGAAGTATATAACATTCTTATTAGCGTGTTTATTAGCTTATTAACATTCTTATAAGCGTGTTCCAAACTTGTAGTAGGGCTACATGTATGTTTAGCATTTTAAGATATGTTTCCATTTAGCTGGAAAGTGAATCCCCTTTACGTTCCAAAAAAGTACATTACATGTCCTGGAGACCAATCTCGGAGGCAACCGGAACCTCTCTGGTATTTTAGCCAATACCTCTCATGAGATATCTACGAAGCACGATTAGAAGGCTTTCACATGTGTTCGATGATACCAAACATGATGTTACGTCTCCCAGCCTACTAGGGTCTGGCATTCGGCAGCGCAACAGAGAGAGATACCGTTTTTTTTCCCCCATGTATAAGATGTAAAAGATTTTTTTTCGAAAAATGTGTGGTCTAAAAAACTGGGTGTGTCTTATACGGTAGATTGTAGATTGCAGTTACGGTACTTCCCAGTAACACGCACTTTTTTTCACTAAAATAGTGCTGCACAATCTTCCCCTGCACAGCTCTCTCGCGCGCCCTCTCTGATGTTGGGAGCCGGGTGATGACGTCACTCCGACCCCGGCACCAGCACAAAAAGTAAAAGGCACAAAAGTAAAACGCTGGAAGATAAAGAGGACCCATACCAGATGTCCCAAAAGGTAGATTGTGTGTGTGTGTGTCTGAGTGTGTGTGTGTATGTCTGTCAGTGTGTGTGTGTGTGTGTCTGTCAGTGTGTGTGTCTGTCAGTGTGTGTGTGTGTGTGTCTGTCAGTGTGTGTGTCTATCAGTGTGTGTGTGTGTCTGTCAGCTTTGCTGACTCACTGAGCTCCTTCTTTTTGCATCACTATTATAATAAATCTTATAATGTATTAAATATTATCCCAACATTAAGTTCAGAGCCTCCAGAGTTTATTTAATTTTTTTTTTACTCAAATTTCCTTGTTAAAATGAGGGTGCGTGTTATACACCAGTGCGCCGATAAATACGGTAACTCTAATTTGTTAGCCTCAGACATTAGGCTATTTTTGTTAAGCCTCCAGTCAGGTCTAGTGGACTAATGCAAATTGTTTCTAATCTCCAAAAACCCTGGCACATGGTCAGACCATACACGTCTTTTACAATTTTTAAGTACTGAGGTTTTGTATCAAGGTTGGAATAAAAAGGAAAAATCTTTTTCTAAGGGATGTTGTAGCCTCCATATATCAAATAGGTTATCCCTAAATTTGGAAAAAGCAGATGTTTTTGATATGGGATAAATATTGGAGCAATCTTCAATCCAAAACTATTTAGATAAATAAATCATTCTCACTAGTCAAACACACCGAGAAAACATGGGTATGCTCTTTCTAAAAACAAAAAAACGTGTGCGGGTTTAGCGGGAGGAGTATCATTTTAAATATATATAATCATTTAAAAAATTGGGCAATAGGAGAATACAAGCCAATATGCCAGAATTTAACAAAAAAACTGAAAAAAGTCTACCGTTATTCAAACTGTTGTGTAAAAGATCATCCTATTTATTAGGATACAGGTTCTGATATAAATAAAAATACCATTGTTACTAGAAAAAAATCCTGAGATTAATCGGGTTCCTTTTTGCTTTTTTTTTTCTATGTCAACAGTGGAATAAACCTGGGGTGGGAAAAACCATTAGTGTTTTTAAATCATTATAATTGAACATCTGCCAAAGGTCATAGTACAGAAAAAAGGAAAGTTTGTAGGAAGTGACATTTGTTTATTTTCCACAAAGTGTCAGATATTGACTCACTAATACATTTAATTAATTGACAAACCTCCGCTACCATTTACTCAGTTCAAAATAAACTCCTTACCTTGCATTTGCTTCCCTTTTTTGCTAACTTTCTCCTACAGTCCAAATAAAAGCTCTTCTAGTGCTATCCTGTAGAAGGCAAACATCAATAAAAATTAACATTTGTAAATCTACAAGATGGTTGCTTAATAACTTCTTAGTGATATCACCAATAAAGATAAAAAGAGAATGTTTAATAGCATGAACAATAGCAAAATTACAAAATAATGGTACTTGCTAGAATTAGAGTTAGTTAAGGCTATTCATTCAGCTGTCGTTCGAGATAATGGCAAATTGTGATAAGATGGTAAATTAAGGCATTAATGGAATTTAGTGGGCATTATATTTAGAAATCAATAGGGAAGACGAATGCACAGCTATGTCGTAGACATTCCAAATAAGTTAGAAGCTTAGGAAGACGTATGTTCAGGAAATGCAAATCCATTAAACTAGAGTAAAAGCTTTAATAGAAAATGTAAAAGGTCCGTGCTTCTAGCAGGATGTTATTACACCGTGGTGGGATCAGTGTAAAAGACTAAACTAGAAGTTAACTAGAACCAAATGTGCTAGTTATCAGCCCAAAATGAGTCCGTAGGAAAGTTTTGCTCCCTATTACACACTGGGCCCAGAGAATGAGGGATTCTGTAGAACACATAGGCTCCAATCAAGTTGCAGTTTTGCAATTAGAATAGCCAGGTGAAACTCTGGATTGTAATTTCAAGGAGAAAAAACACTTAGTTCTTAGTAGTACACTCAGTAATAGATGTCAGGTCATAGTCAAAGCACAACAAAAGCTTATGCCGAAGCACCATGACAGAGGGATAACCTGGGTTTCTAATCTTAGACAAACCCAAATTCAAAAATGGAAAAAATCCAGCAACAACATAAATAGAGAACCCAAATTTATGGGGAGCTGGCTCTTTGATTGGTCACAATGGTGATAGTTTGGTGCTATTTAAAGCCTGAAGATCTAACTATTACAAACAAGACAGAAATGACTAAGGGTAAGACTGCAGACACCAGGGACCACTATGTCTGCCTCAGAGATGGCACCGCGAGAATGCAGGGTACCCATAGTTAATGTTTAGGCATTAACTAACGCCTAAATCCAGACCCTTTGGTGGTCTTTGGAGATGGGCAAAATATTACACCTCTGTGTCTTTGTGTCAGTGATCTTTTCTCAAACAATTTGATATTGAAGGAAAGCAGAAGACTTTACAGAATGTTGCAAATTCTGTCATTTTTCCTTAATTGTGTCGGTGTTTGTGGTATTTGCTTGCCTCAATTCATGGTGTCACAATATTGGGATTAATTCTCTTTAGCTGGAGCTTGCCTGATCAAAATATAATCTTAGCACTTAACAAGACAGATATTTCTGTGTTTTAAAGCTGACTACATTGCATTGATTCCCCCCAGTTAGAGTATCTACCACAAGGCTTTGTGCTACTGACGTATTAAGTGGGCAAGTAATTTACATGTAATCTCTACTGATATAGAGCGACGAGGCATTTTGTCAAGTACGGCCACCAGCCCAGTAGCATGCGGCTGCCATGACAAATGCAGTAGACAACCTAATCATAGGTGACCACTGAAAAAATTGCCTGTGGTTATGCTGGCAGCACTACTAATCTTACCAGTGCTGAACTATACTTGACCCTTCTTCCCGGGCCATGACTGGCATTTTACTGCCCATCGGATATATATCAGCACAGCTTCACAGGCTTAGAATAATCTCTAAATTCCCACCTCAGTGGTTTTGCAATGTACTCGCTGGCAGCTCATATCCAATGAAATCCATAGGAAGCCCAGCAGCGATGTAAGTTGGGCTCCATTATTAATTTACACGAGGAGAACTAGGATGTTCTATCAAAGCGTCTAAATAATAACTGGTAAATAATATGTAATTACAATACTATAAAGTTTGTTTTATTAAAGACATACAGTTATTTTAATAACATTCATCAACATGTCCTTTAATTACTAATATATGTGTTAAATCATGCTTTTGTGTTGTATTTTTTCCCTCTGATAACACATGGCTTTAGTTATGCCTCAGCTATTATTTATTTTTTATTTTTTGCTTCAGACGTAAAATGGTACTTTAACCCCCATATTCCAAATTTCGGGGGTTGGGGGCATAGATGCTCCCGAGGGGTGTATTATTCAATTTAAATATACCTGTCCCACAGGAAAAGGGATGATGAAGGCACAAGATGGTGGTGAGGGGGTATTCTTTAGGACTATACCCCCTCCCAAGTTTATTTTATAGCTCCTTGCCATATCACACATAGGATGGGGGAATAAGAGTCATTATACATTTTGGTTTAGCTACTTACTGCTTAGGGAAGGGGGGCTCACAAGTAAGGAACTCACATTTGCCACTCACATGCAACTTAAAGTTTAAAAAATCTGAAAGTTGCTCGCTTTTCAGCCCACATTAACTGGACTGTCTTTTAGTTGAGTGTATGCGGGTTGGGAGTGGTTTTTTCCCCAACATAATGTCAGCTGTGGATCTAATAGAAACTCACTTTCTCCAGTGTAACACAGGGTTTTCCCAGAGAGGACTGAGAACAAACAGAGCTCAGAGTTCCAGGACACATCAGCGGGATACCGAAAGAAAGACAGCGGAATCATATGTGGAAACTAGTTTTTAAAGAGCTGTTTTGCCTCAGAGTGATAAACCTTGTTCTCAGCTCAATGGGATTGTGCTCTGTTCTGTTTCCCTGACTGTTTCCTGGTCCTTACGAGGTCTGAATACCAACAAGAATACAGTGATACACTGTTCATCAAAAATAACTAACGCTTTATATGGTTTTCTTAACAAAACGTATGTACAGATTGTAAGCTTGTTTAGGCAGCCACCACACACTTTTTGTTTCTGTAAGTCCAAATTGTTATACGATACGCAACTCGTTATATACTATTTTAATGCATTGCACAGTGCAGCAGAATATGATGAAGAGAAATACAAAATAGATACATAAATAAATAATAATAATACTATCTAAAGCTTAATCTTGGTGGGTTCTAAGAGGGATATAAAATTCAGGGTACTGAGTCTCTGCTTATTCTGTATACACTCCACTTCATATAGAACATCACAGTGAATACATACACCCCTACTTTTCCTCCTGTGGTCACAGTTTTAAACCTCACATTAAACATATCAAGAATTCAGCAAATACACAGTGAACACCATTCATAAAACACCTATCTAAGGCATCAATATTGGGCAGTCCATCACACCATATGGGGATATATTGCTTAGTCCCTCAAAGTACTCCAAGTTTGATGAGTCCTATCTAATTTTTCACGTCTATATCGCTTACCAAGGAGCTGAATCAGTGGGACTGCATTTTAACTCAAACAAGACTTTGAAGCAATTGAAAGCCTTCTCTGGGCACCATTAATGAGGCTCCCGTGTGGCTTAACCCTAAGATTTGGTCAGAAACTGCAAATGGGCACAGCACAAAAATATACAAAAATAGGGGAGTGCACAACCTAAAAGGCATATAAATTCAGACTCCCAGGTTGCTGCTAGAATAATAATGACCAATAAGTACACAAAACAAAACAAGAATTCAGCGCATACCCAGAGAATACATAAAAAATGCTGTGTATATGAACAAAATCTGGTGGATTATCATCAAGTGGCATTTTTTGATCTGCATTGCTGATTATATCAGATCGAAGGCAGATAGTAGAGAGTGGATAGAATTTGCAAAATTTGCACCTGTTTACCCATCTAAAGTGTCTGAATTTATCCAAACTTAAGTTGTCCTAGAAATGAACTGTCTGTGTTCTACTTTTCCTTTAAGTAGCTTTTTTTTTTTTTAGCAATCTGCTAAACTTTTTTTCAGTGGACCACTCATTGGTGTAAACAAAATAATCTCTATAATTAAGAATCACATTGATTTCACAGTAGCTGATCACGGCATGATCTGTGATGGCAACGTGAAGGACAAGAGAATTTTAATCCTTACAATTTTATGCACAGGTAACTCCTCTGCTCATCACCAATTGCTGTGTAATCTGTGTCGTCTGGTTGACAGGGAAACCAATTAGTCGAGCCTGGTGCAGCGGATTCAGGATGAGCAAATACAAGGTACCTCTAAATCTTGCCTGGCCTCAGGGGTATTCTGTACGCTGTCTGTGCACCATATTTAAGGACAGCAGAGGTAACCCAAGAATGATTTACTTAAATTATTTTTCAACCATACAGATATAGACACAGAAAGACGAGAAAAAGAAAATTGTAAATAAAATGTGAAATGGTGAGACTTTTGTTAAAGATGTTTGAAGGATAGTGGAAACTGCATGGATGCATCACATCCCTATATGGAGCACAGCTAAACCTTTAGTGGTGGAGCAGGAAGTGAATGTAAATTGAAAAAATACACATTCACATTAGTAAATGAACTATCCATGGCTATCTTTGTCATGGGACAAAAGAAGCAACTGGCCTGGGCCAAGGCTTTGCTTTTGGAGTCCATGAAAACTGTCCCTTGGGTCTCTAAACATATGGTGTTAGAGTATGTGTGCATTAGAGTATGGTGTCCGAGTGTGTGGGGGTGCTGACGAGTGTGTGTGAGTGTTAGTGTTTGATGTTATAAAGTTTGCTTGTTAGTGGGGGGGATAGGCTCACCCCTGACTGTGACCATTTATTGTATGTTCCATTATCTGGTTAACTTACAGGAGTGGAACTGATATTGGGAGCCAGGCCGTGACTGGCCATGTACCACTTTGAGTAAATGCCCAGTGACCTGCTGGGCAAAAGTGCCAAACACTCACCCAATATGTGTCTTCAGCGGGAGATTGGGTGCTGCAGCTTGTGGCCAATAGCTGTATATACCTTGCAGCATGCTTAGTGAGCATAAAAGCTTAGCAAGCAGCCAGCCATCGGCCGCACTTATGTCATCAGACAGCTGCTGGCCTTAAAGTGCCAGGGCCGCCCTGTCATTGCCAGTCTGACCCTGTGGGGAACTATAATGCAGCAGAACAACTGGAATCCAAGTGAAATGAAGGACCCATGCCACTGATAAACCGGTAATGTACTTCAGTGTTAGCAATTATAGAAACAGGCTCCAACATTATTGTTATAAAACAATGGATGAACTGCTAGCCCCTCGTAGCTGCCAGAAACATCAAGTTTTTACATTATCCCTTTAATGATCTAACATCAGCATTGGCACAATGTTTGCAAGAGTACATGGCAAAGACACTGCAAAATAACAGGTGTAGTACTTGAAATTTTGTCTGGAGTGGTAATGCCTGACTTCTCCCAGTTTGTCGGAGTGTATGATTGGTACTTCTTGTAAGAGTTAAATTCAGGGAAATGTAGGAATTGCCCAATAACATCAGAGGGTGGGACAGAATAGTCAAGAAGACAGCATGTTGCATAGAGTCTATGTGCTGAATGCTGTTCATTGCTCTTGGATCCATGTGTTTGCAGTTACCCTGAGAGCTGCAGTCTGGACACATCTCTCCTGGAGGAATTCATACAGTGGATTTATTTAAGGTTTCTTCAAGGAAGAATGGCCAGAACTGCATGAAGTGAAGGATTTTTTTTCCTGTGGAACGAAAAAAAAAGAGATATATAAATATACATTTTTATCTGAAGAATGGAAACAGTATATGAGATTCGGTTTGAGAATGACACAGACTACAATGGGATACTTTGCGATATTACAGATAATGGGACATTTACATGTGTGGAGGATTATAGTCACAATACAACCCTTCCTGCCAAAGGTATCATTTTACTCATTTGTGTCTTAACTACATATGGAGGAAAGTTTATACTGTTACCATTAGATGAACAGGATATTGGAATGTGAAAACCTAATAATATAAAAATAACATAATAAGATCACAAATGTATAACATTATTGTAAAAAGCATAAATGAAATTATATTTGCATTACATTTTCTATTTCTATCCTGCGCTTCATGATCTAGTTATTTCTGTATTTATCCTCGATATGTTAAATACATAAGTTGTAAGATAATATTATACTGATTTGGGGCTGCAAGACTTTTTGTTAACTCTTTAAGGACCAGCTGGAGGAGCACCTTCCTTAAAATATGGTGTAATCCGTTCTGACCCACAAAGCTGACTACATTGCATTGATTCCCCCCAGTTAGAGTATCTACCACAAGGCTTTGTGCTACTGACGTATTAAGTGGGCAAGTAATTTACATGTAATCTCTACTGATATAGAGCGACGAGGCATTTTGTCAAGTACGGCCACCAGCCCAGTAGCATGCGGCTGCCATGACAAATGCAGTAGACAACCTAATCATAGGTGACCACTGAAAAAATTGCCTGTGGTTATGCTGGCAGCACTACTAATCTTACCAGTGCTGAACTATACTTGACCCTTCTTCCCGGGCCATGACTGGCATTTTACTGCCCATCGGATATATATCAGCACAGCTTCACAGGCTTAGAATAATCTCTAAATTCCCACCTCAGTGGTTTTGCAATGTACTCGCTGGCAGCTCATATCCAATGAAATCCATAGGAAGCCCAGCAGCGATGTAAGTTGGGCTCCATTATTAATTTACACGAGGAGAACTAGGATGTTCTATCAAAGCGTCTAAATAATAACTGGTAAATAATATGTAATTACAATACTATAAAGTTTGTTTTATTAAAGACATACAGTTATTTTAATAACATTCATCAACATGTCCTTTAATTACTAATATATGTGTTAAATCATGCTTTTGTGTTGTATTTTTTCCCTCTGATAACACATGGCTTTAGTTATGCCTCAGCTATTATTTATTTTTTATTTTTTGCTTCAGACGTAAAATGGTACTTTAACCCCCATATTCCAAATTTCGGGGGTTGGGGGCATAGATGCTCCCGAGGGGTGTATTATTCAATTTAAATATACCTGTCCCACAGGAAAAGGGATGATGAAGGCACAAGATGGTGGTGAGGGGGTATTCTTTAGGACTATACCCCCTCCCAAGTTTATTTTATAGCTCCTTGCCATATCACACATAGGATGGGGGAATAAGAGTCATTATACATTTTGGTTTAGCTACTTACTGCTTAGGGAAGGGGGGCTCACAAGTAAGGAACTCACATTTGCCACTCACATGCAACTTAAAGTTTAAAAAATCTGAAAGTTGCTCGCTTTTCAGCCCACATTAACTGGACTGTCTTTTAGTTGAGTGTATGCGGGTTGGGAGTGGTTTTTTCCCCAACATAATGTCAGCTGTGGATCTAATAGAAACTCACTTTCTCCAGTGTAACACAGGGTTTTCCCAGAGAGGACTGAGAACAAACAGAGCTCAGAGTTCCAGGACACATCAGCGGGATACCGAAAGAAAGACAGCGGAATCATATGTGGAAACTAGTTTTTAAAGAGCTGTTTTGCCTCAGAGTGATAAACCTTGTTCTCAGCTCAATGGGATTGTGCTCTGTTCTGTTTCCCTGACTGTTTCCTGGTCCTTACGAGGTCTGAATACCAACAAGAATACAGTGATACACTGTTCATCAAAAATAACTAACGCTTTATATGGTTTTCTTAACAAAACGTATGTACAGATTGTAAGCTTGTTTAGGCAGCCACCACACACTTTTTGTTTCTGTAAGTCCAAATTGTTATACGATACGCAACTCGTTATATACTATTTTAATGCATTGCACAGTGCAGCAGAATATGATGAAGAGAAATACAAAATAGATACATAAATAAATAATAATAATACTATCTAAAGCTTAATCTTGGTGGGTTCTAAGAGGGATATAAAATTCAGGGTACTGAGTCTCTGCTTATTCTGTATACACTCCACTTCATATAGAACATCACAGTGAATACATACACCCCTACTTTTCCTCCTGTGGTCACAGTTTTAAACCTCACATTAAACATATCAAGAATTCAGCAAATACACAGTGAACACCATTCATAAAACACCTATCTAAGGCATCAATATTGGGCAGTCCATCACACCATATGGGGATATATTGCTTAGTCCCTCAAAGTACTCCAAGTTTGATGAGTCCTATCTAATTTTTCACGTCTATATCGCTTACCAAGGAGCTGAATCAGTGGGACTGCATTTTAACTCAAACAAGACTTTGAAGCAATTGAAAGCCTTCTCTGGGCACCATTAATGAGGCTCCCGTGTGGCTTAACCCTAAGATTTGGTCAGAAACTGCAAATGGGCACAGCACAAAAATATACAAAAATAGGGGAGTGCACAACCTAAAAGGCATATAAATTCAGACTCCCAGGTTGCTGCTAGAATAATAATGACCAATAAGTACACAAAACAAAACAAGAATTCAGCGCATACCCAGAGAATACATAAAAAATGCTGTGTATATGAACAAAATCTGGTGGATTATCATCAAGTGGCATTTTTTGATCTGCATTGCTGATTATATCAGATCGAAGGCAGATAGTAGAGAGTGGATAGAATTTGCAAAATTTGCACCTGTTTACCCATCTAAAGTGTCTGAATTTATCCAAACTTAAGTTGTCCTAGAAATGAACTGTCTGTGTTCTACTTTTCCTTTAAGTAGCTTTTTTTTTTTTTAGCAATCTGCTAAACTTTTTTTCAGTGGACCACTCATTGGTGTAAACAAAATAATCTCTATAATTAAGAATCACATTGATTTCACAGTAGCTGATCACGGCATGATCTGTGATGGCAACGTGAAGGACAAGAGAATTTTAATCCTTACAATTTTATGCACAGGTAACTCCTCTGCTCATCACCAATTGCTGTGTAATCTGTGTCGTCTGGTTGACAGGGAAACCAATTAGTCGAGCCTGGTGCAGCGGATTCAGGATGAGCAAATACAAGGTACCTCTAAATCTTGCCTGGCCTCAGGGGTATTCTGTACGCTGTCTGTGCACCATATTTAAGGACAGCAGAGGTAACCCAAGAATGATTTACTTAAATTATTTTTCAACCATACAGATATAGACACAGAAAGACGAGAAAAAGAAAATTGTAAATAAAATGTGAAATGGTGAGACTTTTGTTAAAGATGTTTGAAGGATAGTGGAAACTGCATGGATGCATCACATCCCTATATGGAGCACAGCTAAACCTTTAGTGGTGGAGCAGGAAGTGAATGTAAATTGAAAAAATACACATTCACATTAGTAAATGAACTATCCATGGCTATCTTTGTCATGGGACAAAAGAAGCAACTGGCCTGGGCCAAGGCTTTGCTTTTGGAGTCCATGAAAACTGTCCCTTGGGTCTCTAAACATATGGTGTTAGAGTATGTGTGCATTAGAGTATGGTGTCCGAGTGTGTGGGGGTGCTGACGAGTGTGTGTGAGTGTTAGTGTTTGATGTTATAAAGTTTGCTTGTTAGTGGGGGGGATAGGCTCACCCCTGACTGTGACCATTTATTGTATGTTCCATTATCTGGTTAACTTACAGGAGTGGAACTGATATTGGGAGCCAGGCCGTGACTGGCCATGTACCACTTTGAGTAAATGCCCAGTGACCTGCTGGGCAAAAGTGCCAAACACTCACCCAATATGTGTCTTCAGCGGGAGATTGGGTGCTGCAGCTTGTGGCCAATAGCTGTATATACCTTGCAGCATGCTTAGTGAGCATAAAAGCTTAGCAAGCAGCCAGCCATCGGCCGCACTTATGTCATCAGACAGCTGCTGGCCTTAAAGTGCCAGGGCCGCCCTGTCATTGCCAGTCTGACCCTGTGGGGAACTATAATGCAGCAGAACAACTGGAATCCAAGTGAAATGAAGGACCCATGCCACTGATAAACCGGTAATGTACTTCAGTGTTAGCAATTATAGAAACAGGCTCCAACATTATTGTTATAAAACAATGGATGAACTGCTAGCCCCTCGTAGCTGCCAGAAACATCAAGTTTTTACATTATCCCTTTAATGATCTAACATCAGCATTGGCACAATGTTTGCAAGAGTACATGGCAAAGACACTGCAAAATAACAGGTGTAGTACTTGAAATTTTGTCTGGAGTGGTAATGCCTGACTTCTCCCAGTTTGTCGGAGTGTATGATTGGTACTTCTTGTAAGAGTTAAATTCAGGGAAATGTAGGAATTGCCCAATAACATCAGAGGGTGGGACAGAATAGTCAAGAAGACAGCATGTTGCATAGAGTCTATGTGCTGAATGCTGTTCATTGCTCTTGGATCCATGTGTTTGCAGTTACCCTGAGAGCTGCAGTCTGGACACATCTCTCCTGGAGGAATTCATACAGTGGATTTATTTAAGGTTTCTTCAAGGAAGAATGGCCAGAACTGCATGAAGTGAAGGATTTTTTTTCCTGTGGAACGAAAAAAAAAGAGATATATAAATATACATTTTTATCTGAAGAATGGAAACAGTATATGAGATTCGGTTTGAGAATGACACAGACTACAATGGGATACTTTGCGATATTACAGATAATGGGACATTTACATGTGTGGAGGATTATAGTCACAATACAACCCTTCCTGCCAAAGGTATCATTTTACTCATTTGTGTCTTAACTACATATGGAGGAAAGTTTATACTGTTACCATTAGATGAACAGGATATTGGAATGTGAAAACCTAATAATATAAAAATAACATAATAAGATCACAAATGTATAACATTATTGTAAAAAGCATAAATGAAATTATATTTGCATTACATTTTCTATTTCTATCCTGCGCTTCATGATCTAGTTATTTCTGTATTTATCCTCGATATGTTAAATACATAAGTTGTAAGATAATATTATACTGATTTGGGGCTGCAAGACTTTTTGTTAACTCTTTAAGGACCAGCTGGAGGAGCACCTTCCTTAAAATATGGTGTAATCCGTTCTGACCCACAAAGTGTTAATGGTGGATTTATAGAATATTACCTTTGCTCAGTATATAGTATAGTTGATATAATTATTTTCCAATAAATGTATAATATGCATGCCACAAGGCTGTATGGTTTTTAGTTATAATCGGTAAATTTGCCATATTATTTCTTGTACAGATATGCACCAGACAGTGAGGATTCTGCTGTACTCCCTGATTTTCCTGCTCTGTGTGCTGGGAAACAGTATGGTTATAGTGGTTCTGATCAGGAATAAGAGGATGAGGACTGTCACTAACATCTTCCTGCTGTCCCTCGCTGTCAGTGACCTCATGCTTTGTCTCTTCTGCATGCCTTTCACCCTCATACCCAACCTGCTCAAGGACTTCATTTTTGGTAGCACAGTCTGCAAAGGTGCAACTTATTTCATGGGTAAGTCACCAAACAGGCTACAGGGTCACACACAAACAGAGCAAACAAACAGCTGTTAATGATTCACCCAGAGACCTGAAGGTATTTGGGGGCATATGTAAAATATATACCTATACATCAATGTACATATATACCTAAGTAGAAGCAGTATTGGGCTTAACAGCAAAAAAAATATTAATAACATTTATTAACAAATAGTTACAGGGTGATGTGGAAAACCAACCTTTAAGCATTCATATATATATATATATATATATATATATATATATATATATATATATATATATATATATATATATATATATATATATATACACACACAGAAGTATATATACACACATATAAGTGTCTCATATGAGATTTTATATATATATAAAATCTCATATGAGACACTTATATGTGTGTATATATACTTCTGTTCCTATAAACAACTCAATATGATAAAAGACGAGTAAATTGAGAAAGTTGATTTCAATGCAAAACCATGATCCAGTATTAAATCCCTTAACTAAAGTCATTAATTACTTAACTACCATTGTGCTGGAAAATTATTATTTCTTAGTTAAAATATACCTGAAAATAAAAGTTATTACAATTAAGTTAAACATAAAAGGGATTTTTTTGGGGACATTTTTTGGGAATTTTTGTATATGTTAATATCACCCTGAGTACATGGATACATTCCTCAATGCTGGAAACAGGAAAACCAGACAAATACCTCCAGCAAAGAAACTGCAAAAATATTTGATGCAACTGTAAACCAAACAATCCAGAGTGGCTCCAGACCATATAGACTTACCGGTATGTGCTAAACATTGTAGCTGCCTGTTACAGAGAGAAGCCATACTCAATGGGAAGAGAGAATGGGATTGTTAAATCAGCCTGTGTGCCAATGGAGGGTTAACTTTGTATAAACCACAAAAGTAAAAAGTTACCCATTTTGGTGTGAATCATTCAGGTGGCAATTGACCAGATGCAGATTTTTTTTTCTGCCTAGTTTTTTTTATATCCATTTAATATTACATGAACTGTAAGTAAGCGGTGCCTGTGTCACAGCTGTCACACTTCATGTTACATTCATGCGACACAATGTGTTAAGGTATCACAGGTCGCTTGCCACCAAGGAGTCAGAATCTTTCATACATTTCATGTACCAGAAAAGGTGCAGTTAAATAATCAGATGATCCAATGCAGGGAATGCCATATGTGTGTACATTAATAATATGAGCTGATACAGAAGTACATGAATGAGATAAATCCTACACTGGCTATTAACACTATATTAGTGGTAATAACAATATAGGTTTATAGTAAATGAGAAGATTACCATTCATCGTATTAAAGAGACAGGAATAGATATCAATACATGGATGGGAGAAACATTATTGTTGCGAGTGTTTTTATATAAAATATGTGACAACACCAACAATATAATACATTAGTGTTGATGGATAAAAAGTAACTCCATTCAAACTGTGCATCACAATCACTTCATATAAACACACTAAATTGTATTTAATGCATCTCCTATCAGATGTGTGTCTTCTAATATTCATTTTAAGAAGAAATTGACCCTTCTTCTAATCAGTGTGTGTTTACTTACATGTAAATATGTGTGTATGTATATGTAAATGCGGCCATCCAGTCACCATGCATTTATGTCTCTAATGAAACACTTTTACCTAATTTAGAACCTAAAGGCGCATTCATTATTATTCATATTATTATCTGTCATGTATATCACATTAACATATTCCATAGAGCTGCACAGTGCATACAAACTCTGTTTTAAGGTTTTTGGAGTTATATTACGTGACATTTTATTGATAGACCTCCAGCAGATGTTGACGGCAAATAAGAACCATTCAGCTCATCTAATTTGCCCATTTTCCCTGATGTAGAGACTCAAACTTTAATCAGTTCTTGCTTTAGATTCAGGAAAGCTTTATGCCTATGCCATGCATGTTACCTGTAGTAGTCTCTGCCATAGGGCTGTATATTATACACAGATTACATACATTATGTTTTATATAAACACCATTCCCCAAACATATAGTTTTAATGTACTATAATAAAAATATTGTAAATAGTATTAATATAAAAAGGAGAAGGAAGCTTAGATGGGGAGGAGACGCAGGGAACTAATAATAGGGTGGTGTGATCTACAAATTTAATGTTATATTATGTCCACTTTGTATGTTTCACAGGCTGAAAATGTAATATATTCATTAGAAGTTGCTGCTTTATTATTTTCATATTTCTGCCAAAATAGTTTATTTAGAGGATCTATGTATATTTTTGGGGAACGAAGTAGGCTGTCTGTTTGTGTATGATAAGTAAGCATATGGTTTTATTTGAATGGAAAATTGTGTTTGTTTTGAGAGACTTCAACTCTCTCCATTAACGGATGACATGAAATATTCTGGTGAATTATAACATCTTTTTCCATTACATTAAAATTCAATCTTTGCCATTTATTAACCAAATATTTTAATCTGTTAATGTGATATGAATGCATTAAAAAGGGACCATAATTCTGCTGAATATCATTTAAAAAAATTACATTTTTCTAGATGTCAGGATTTACATTTTCCATCCAGTTTACATATTTCTATTTACATTTTATGATATGTTCCACAACATTGAAATATAATAACACATATTAAGCTTCATAAAGACTCAGTTATTTTAATTTTTTAGCACGCAACAGAAGCATTCTAACAACATTGCAAATTGGACAAAGATCAGGGCTGTCTTTTACTCCAAAGAGGTCCTGGGCAGAGCTGGGTGGAAGAAAATCACCCATCTCAAGACCCCCCCCCCCAGGAAGAGCTTAAATCCTGTGTCCGAATTTCATGAAAACATCGAATTTTACGGCAGAAAATAACTATTTGGTTCATCTAGTTTGCCCAATTTTCCTGTAGTAAAGACTCAAACCTTAATCTTGGTCAGTTATTTGCCAATTTGCCTGCGTGGGAGTTATGGAGGAAGCAGGCAAAAATACCAGCTACAAATCCATTTATTTATAGGAGGACCTCTGCGTACGGCTTAATATAATTATTTGCTCTTTGAGCTGACAATGGGCTATATTACATTTATCTCTGTATTTTTTATTTATAAGAGCTTGCCTTCCTTTTTTTGCACGGAGAAAGTACTATATTTTTCTCTGCAGTGTTACACTTAAATCTCTCTTAATCAGATGTCTCTGTACAACAATTACACACAGTGTTTGTCATTTGTAAATTATAATAATAGTATTCTGCTCTGGTTTTCACAAAAGCAAAATATTTGATGAGTTTATTTGTATGTATAAGGAGATTGCAGAAGTATACAATTTTGTCTTTGCATATATATTTTATATGTTACCATAGCTACTAGCATTGAATTGTAAGGTCATTAAAAGAGACTGTCTCTGTTGGATCCTCTTAGGTACAATACTAATAGTTGTAGACGATGCTAGCATAATAATTATTTTCTACTGTCATCCTTCTCGCAACGTTCATGAATATTACAACGTGTTTTGTTTTCTTTCTCCGCACAGGCATCTCTGTGAGTGTATCAACGTTTAACCTTGTTGCCATATCTCTAGAAAGATACAGCGCTATTTGTAAGCCTCTGCAGTCCAGGGTATGGCAGACCAAGTCCCATGCTCTAAAGGTGATTGCAGTAACGTGGTGTCTTTCATTCACGATAATGTCACCTTACCCAATATATAGCACATTGGTGCCGTTCACAAAGCCGCATAACACAACTGGTAACATGTGTCGTCTTCAGTGGCCCAATGATCTCACTCAACAGTCGTGGTAAGTTACACGTTGATAATTTCAAGTCACCTACCTGAAATATATAGTACATAATCACCCCCCCAAAAAAAGGTTTGTTCATTCTGAAAGGAGCTGTAATGCCTATTTCTTTCAGGGATCAGTGAACTAAATGTGCTTCACTGATCATTTCACCTTGAAACACTGATTATTCACCTGATGTAAGCCCATGCTCCCAATGAATTCTTCCTAAATGAGTCTTCCTAAAACTAACTTAAACTTGTCAGTAAGACAAATAAAACTACTGTGGTACTCAGCAGAAGTGGTGAGGGAGAAGATGGTACAATTTAAGAATTTTAAGCAGGATTTAGAATATGGCAGCAAATAAAAATGGTGTAAATTTAAATGAGGGTCTTGTTACTAGTGGGGTACCTCGGGGATCAGTCCTGGGACCCATACCTTTTAATCTTTTTACTAGCGATATTACACAATGTCTCAATGATAAGGTATGTCCTTTTGTAGCTGTTATAAAGGTTAATGACGTGTGGCAGCTGGAGTTTAACATTGATAATTGTAAAATAACGCTCTTGGGGCATAAAAAGCACTGTGCTGTTAGTGACAGCAGAAGAGAGGCCCGTGAGAATAATGATTTCTGAGGACTTAATAGATAAGCAGGCAATGCAAGCAGAGTGCTGGGTTATATAGCTGGAAGCACTAGTAGCAGAAGGAATGGAGTTGTTTTGTAACTTTACATATCTCTGGTCAGAGAATGGAGTATTGTTCGCAATGCACAGATATTGGTATTCTAGAGAGAGCTCAGAGAAAATAAAAAATGATTTACATGATAAAAATATCAGGGAAGGCTAAGGGATCACAAAATGCATAGCTTGGAGGAGAGAGACATTGAAATACTTAAAGGGATTTAACAAAATACAGGAGGGAAGTTTATTTCAAAGGATGAGAATTGTTAGAACAAGAGGTCGTAATCTTAAACTAGAGGGTCAAAGGCTAAAACGCAATGTTAATAAAATGTACTTTACTGAGGTCCCCCAGCAGAAATGGTAGAGGTTAATAAAGTAAGGGAATTGAATCATACATGGGATCAGCATACAGCTCTTCTTAATGTAAGATGAGAAAAAGGACTGATTAAGGTCAGTCTTTACAACAGGAGAAAATGGGCAGATTAGATATGCTGAATGGTCCGTATCTGCTGTAAAGTTCTGTTCTTTTTTTCCAGTGTTCCTCATTTTCATGAATGTTTTGGTATATAGAATGTGTTTTGATTTGTAATTTATTTCTCTAAACTACATTGAGTATTGACCCATGATCTGCCACAGCTAGGAAAATGCCCCCCCCCCATGTCTCTCAGTTTTAAGTGAACTTGCTCGAAAAAAGATCTACTTTCAGTCATTTTTGTGAAATAATACTGTAAATTGAAACTTTATAAAGCCACTCTGAATCATGCTTATATTCTGAAATATGTACAAGTCCACTAGTAGAATAATAGTGTTATGTGGCAGAGGGGCTGCTGTCCCAATGGACCTAGTGAGCCCAGGCCAGAATACGCCAACGGCTGATGCGGACAAACACCAAAAACAATTAAAAACTACAAATACTGCAGTGAAGTGTTCTGAGAGTGCATGTTTGCACCCGCAATCCTCTTATCCGGCTCCATACAAGCGCAGCCACAGCAGTGTGTGAACCATTAGAAGGGACTGGGAGCACAGATATTGGCACAGTGCGGTTATAAAGCGATTCCTCTACCATAGTGTATAACGTGCCATACTTACCTGCAGTGGAGCTCGTTGTCCATATGCTTGTGGGTAAATGGTCCCTTTTAACATTTTTTAGCTATTTTAGCAAAGATCCGCTGAGCAGACGTATTGCGCCTCTATTCCTGCTGCTTAAACAGCTTCTTTCTAAAAAAATCTTTAAATAATGACGTTCTGTTTTTCAGATATTTTTCATGTTAAATGTTATATATTTAATATTCCATTTATAATAACAATCATGTTTATTTGTTCCATTTGGACCAGAGAAATCTCACGCTAATCCTTTAAAGCCCCTGGAGATTGAGTGGCTGCAAACAGTTAGAAGGGATGTTTTTCCTTCCAAACTTCTAATCAGTGCCAATACAGTTTTGATCTGTTCGGCCGGTAACTGTGCTGTTGCTTAGCAACACATCTGATAAGTGTATTTGAGGGTGCCGCCGTGGGGGAACAACAAGTGATTTAATTTATTTCCCCACTACTGTTATCAGGATACACCTATAATTACTTAGTTCTGCACCAATTTTGGAAATACCCCTATTAATACACTTTTTTTTCTGGTTTGATTTAGCTTTTCGGCTAGTTTGAAAGCTATGCTTATAATGTAGGCCAATTACAGTGGTTTGCCAATTACAGAGTTTTTTTTTCCGTAATGCAATTTTATGTCTTCAAAAATACTTAAAATGAATAAAATAATTGGTGGACCGTTAATGTATTTCCTAATCTCACCTTGATCCTTTACTATGTATGGCCTACTATTATAAATACGAAATTTAGTACCATTATTATTTTAAACATTTATTTCTTGGTGCATGGCAGGACGGAGTTAACCCTTCTCTGTACCATGTTTAACCCTCTAGCATGCAAATGGTTTCACTGCTAGTGCTTCATGTAATAAAGTATTAAATATATGTATGTATATATTATTCATATTTCCATATAAACCAATTTCAGCATTATGTACCTACCATCTTTTTGAGAACAAAATCATTATTTTGTGCATATTATGGAAAATACGTTCTATGTACTTTCTGTCTTTATTTCTAATGTATAATTTCGACAGGGAAGTATGTGGATGATATGCCCTCAAGTGAAAATATACATTTTTTGTTTTACATAAAGGTGGACATTTATGATTGTTTAAAGCGAGTTTTTTTCCATTTTTACTAAATGTTCAGTCTTTTTTGCGCCCACACAATTTATATATAGCTTTTTCAAAGACAGATAGAAATTTCTATAGGTACCATTTTTAAATGTATAGTTCATCATTTAGTATGAGTAATAGAAAATAAAATGTAAAACAATTTAGGGTTTCTTCTACATACTGGGTGCCTCTAGTAGAATGATAAACATGCACGCATATTGCAGATTTCACTATTTTTGTTACTTTTAATTCATTTTTCACAATTATTTTTAAAGGGGGAGAAACGTTGTTTCTTGTGACGGCCTGATTTCACAGATACTGGAGGGCAGTGAAAAAAACCATAGTACATACCATTATGTCCTTGTAGTCATCTAGCACAGGATCCCTAAACCTTTTGGTCTCTAGAGCCTAATTTTAACTTATCTTATAATGAGATTATAACACTTACGATGTTAAAACCAGATTTTTTTTATTGAGCCTTGCAAGTCGTTATCATTTCGGTCCAGTATATGACTGAATAAAAAATTTGGTTTTATTGCATTCAAGACCTGTAAGTGCATGCTTATTATGGACTATTGTTTATGGGCTGTACTGCACCCGGGTGTATAAGGATTATTAGCTACATATTAAAACTGAGTGCGGACATACTTAGACTTATATTATATTTTAGACTTGTGCATCCAGATTCCAACGAATTGCTAATTTGGCCAATTGCGTCAACTCGTACGTATCTCCCAAAATGAGGCCAGACCCCCATGAAATGGACAAAAATGAAGCAAAAAACTACAACTTTTCTTCTGAAGTTCACATTCCTACTCTCCCACTCTATTAGACTCTCTGAAAGTCTCCTTATCTTCATTGCCGACCACGTCCTCTTCGCTTCCATGTCTTTCACCTTCTTGTTCTTCATCTTCTTATTTTCTTTCTCTTTAATTTCTTCATCCTCATCTTTGCAGATATAACCTCCCAAAGAGTAAATGTGGGCGTCAGACAACAAATTTTGTTTCTGAATTTAAAGTGACCCCTGAGTTTTGTCCGAAATGAAAGGGCAGGAAAAACAATTCAGTGTCTGAAAACGTATGAGCCAAAAAGAATCCAAAAAATTTGTCTGAATTGTTTTTGGCCCATTTGCAGAGAATATCATGCTTTGGATCCCTAAAAGTGACATTTTTCTCTCTATATATATATATATATAATGTTTGCAGATGCATGCAGAGGCGACACGTGTTATGTCACTTTTTGGTTCATATAAATAGAACTATGTCATCATAAGTTTATGCACACGTGCAATTTTTAAAATATATCAGTCATTAAACGGCTGACTTTTACTATACTACTTAATATAAATGGAAGAGATATCTCCCCTAGGTCCATGTTTGACATACGACAGGTCATGAGAGGTACCTGTAATGCAATATAAGGATGATGAATCTGTAACGGTAAGGATGGGGGGGCAGAGCTGTAATGGGTAAAAATGAACTGTAATCTTAGTAGCGAAGAGTACGTTATTGCTTCAGAGGGAGAGAAACTGTATTGGAAACTGTAATGCAACAAGATACGGGATAAAGTCATGTGCAGTAAAATCATATAGTTAAAAAATGCACACAGAAAAATAGAAACATAGAATGTTACAGCAGATATCCTTTCAGCTCATCTAGTCTGCTTGGTTTTACTGCCGTATGGACTCAAATTTATAATCCTTGTGCCCAGCCCATGCCCGATTTTCTCGCTGTATTAGCCTCTACCACTTCTGCTGGGAAACTATTCAATTTATTATCTGGGTGAATATAGGTAGGACACAAGAGGGTAGAAAATATAAGCAAAAAAAGCTATCTTATAATGCATTGCCATGTACCACCCCATGTAACGTGGCATGGCAGAGCCTGAAACAGCCCATGGGGCTAAAGGGGAAAGCTGTGAAGCTGTGGTTTGAAAGTAACTTTACTAGTAATTATTTGACCAAATGTCCGGTAAACAGCCATAAAACGCAAGAAGCTACACTTTTCAGCACTTGATTATCCATCCCTTTGCATTGTTTAATGGAATCATCCATCACATTATTGCATAAGCATCAATTCTGGTAAATTCATGCAGCAGTCAGTTACCGAGTAATTTATTTGTATCTCAAAATTGATTGTCTTTCAGGGAGGTTATGACATGTAATTTGGTAGTAATTTCACAAGCAAATGCATGGTATGGATGGGGAAAAAAGAACATAATATGATATATCTCCGGCAACAATGTAACCACCAAACCGACGCTGCTTTGCTTTGGGTGTCAGCCTGATAATAATAGAGTAAGAGGGAACGGGTGAGACAGGGCCATTTAAAAAAATGGTAATAAACAGTGTAGTTAAAATTGGTTAAAATGTTCACGGACCCATATATTTGCTGCTTTCTGTTTTGTATGTGAAGAACAAACACAGACTATAAACGAAAAACCTTAAATTGTACAATAAATGTGTTTGTATGTATATATATATATATATATATATATAATTTTTTTTTTTTTTTTTATTTAAATACAATATTTAAAAACAGGGAAAAGAAAAAATGTTGGTGCGCTAAGCTAGTCTCAGGCTCAAATAATATAAATGTGTAATACGAGGCCTACCAAACAGGTGTAAGCATGCTGCAAAAAACAGTGTATTGGCTGTACAATGTATACAAAAAACAAAAACTGTCTGCGCTTCTTACCCTAATAAAGTTGGCAACAAATATATAAACATAATATAAATGAGAGGTTTTGGTTATATGAATTGGCCAAAGCATAATTAAGCTCACCCGCCACGTCAAGGCAATACAATATTTAAAAGACAGCTTTCAAGAGTTATCCTCTCTTCATCAGGTTTTGCATCTTCTGATTTGTAGGAACTCTGTGTTTAGGAAGGGACATGCATAAACATATAAGCATGCTGATAGCATATTAACTTGTCATTAGCAGTGACAGACGGATGGGAGTTAGAAGTGTCTCCTAGGTGTGACTGTCAGTAGCAGTGACGGTGTTAGATTCAGCTGAGATTGAGGCTCATCTACCATACTGGAAGTGTCAAGTAGTATAGAAATTGTACTCGAGTGGAGTGAACTAATTGTAATCATTTATTTATTTAATGGCTGTTTTTTTTAATTAAAAAAAAAACTATTTAGAAGCCATTTCTTTAAATATTTTCCTATCTCCAGTTAAGTTGTGCTTTTAGTATTACACTTATGCTACCAGCAAAAATTAGGCATTGGACTATACATGTGCAATGAGTTGTTAGGGGTAGGCTTTTACTAACAGCAAAGCCTCTTCATTTTGGATGACTCAAATAATAAGTCGGAAAATTGGCTAAAAGATACACTGCAAAAAGTGGTTCTAAATGGAAAATTCTCAAACTGGACCAAGATATTAAGTGGAGTACCTCCGGGGTCTGTCCCGGGTCCTCTTCATTTTAATTTGTTTTTTAATGATCTCCCATATTGCACTGAGAGCCATGTCTCAGGGTTTGCTAATGGAACACAATTAGGTTGGGTAATACAGTCTAACCTTGATGTTGCTTCTCTGCAGGAGGATTTAGACAGAGTGGGGTATTTGGCAGGCAAGTGGCAAATGAAGTTCAATACAGATAAATGTAAAATTATGCATTATAGAAAAATTATAACAATGCAACGTATACTTCAAATGGTATCTCCCTGGGAAAAACTAATAAGGAGAAAGATTAGAGAATATACGTTTTTGCCTTCTTTTGGATCAAAAGCAGGAAGGATAGATAAAAAGGTTGAACTTGATGGACTTTTTCAACCTTGATTACTATGTTACTATGTAAAAGAATTAGGCAGGGCATGGGACTGTGAATTTAATTTAGTTGCATATTTACACTACCGGCGAACTTCTTAATTTTAGTCCAGACAAGGGGAATTTCAGCAATACTTCTTTTCTCTGGCCATTAGAGTAGACAGTTTTGTACTGTTACAGTCATACATTTAATTTTTACCGGTGGAAATGTCCAAATCCAGATACCAGTCCCAGGTGGGCTGAGGCCTTCTTGCCTAGAGTCGAAAATACGATCAACCTCATGCAGCAGCAGTACTAGCGAACATCCCAGCCATAGTAGTTAAAGTATTCTCCATCCCATCTACCAAAGTGAGGTTAAATTTTAGCCACTACGAAGGACTCACAGAGTGTTGTTGCTGGTGGTTCTGCAATGCAAAATTTAGTGTGGATCCCTTCCTAAACCTTAAGATGTTTCCCCAGTAAGTAAAAAGTCCACAATGTGGCGGGGAGCTCCCCCTTTGAAAATACCCCCCAGAATTTAATTTTGAATGAAAAAAAGACCTCTAAATCTCATCGGAACCCAACATTGGAAAACAAAAACCTTGTCCCAAATTAATTTTGCTTGCCGCCCCCAAGTCTAATTTATGCATTTCTATTAATACATGGCACTAGTATTGTTTTTGTACTGCAGTCATACATTCAGTGACAGAATGCACAATACAAATGAAGAATGTGTTTGGAACTCAATAGTAAGTTATATCACTATTTGTTATTACTGCTTCAACACATTGTATTCCACCAGGGAGTTAATTTGCTAGGAGGGTCAAGTTAATTGTGCTGAACATAGAATATCATAAATAGTTGAATGCCAGTAGGAATATTTTAAGAGCCAGGACTATATGTCCTTGGATTTGAGAATCCTTTTGTGTAGAAATCAACTTTTTGTATGTCAAAGCATCTTTATCTAGAACTCGGTTAAATTAAACTATGGGTTATTTGAAGTAATTGACTTGATTTATATGCTGTCTTCCTAGGTATGTCTTCTTGTTGCTAATCCTCTTCCTTGTTCCTGGAATTGTTATGACAATTGCATATGGCTTAATATCTGTCGAGTTATACAGAGGGATACGCTTTGATGTCGGTCAGAGAAAAGGTACAACACAGCTGGGTTTTTTTCAAAAAATGATGTCATCATGTCATCATATCTTATCAAATAAGCAGATTTAGAATCTGGCTAAGTCCCTCAAAGGACCAAGAGAAAAACAAGAACTACCCTGACGCTCATTAACCACATGTTTATATACAGTTGTTTTTATCTGCCATCAAATTCCATGATTGTGTTGAAGCATCCTTCTTACACACTATAATGTAACTAGGATTTCTTAAGTATTCTTTATATTTATTCCTGCATGTTTTTTTCCCCTTTATTTTCTGTACCCATTTGCCTTTGCTGCATAGAGTGCACCAACAACACAAGCAGTAAGCAGTTTGAAAACGGAGATGGTTGTTATTTGCAGAAGACAAAACGGAAGAAATTTGAAATGCAGCAGCTGTCCTCTCATAACAGAGCCAAGATTGAGAGAGTGCGCAGTAACAGCTCAGCGGCTAACCTCATGGCCAAAAAGCGCGTCATCCGCATGCTGATCGTCATTGTTATCTTATTCTTTATCTGCTGGACCCCAGTATTCAGTGCAAACGCTTGGAGAGCCTTTGACACCCCATCAGCTGACATCCTTCTCTCTGGAGCTCCAATTTCTTTTATTCATTTACTCTCCTACACTTCGGCTTGTGTAAACCCAATTATCTATTGCTTTATGAACAAGCGTTTTCGGCTGGGTTTTCTAGCTACATTTGCCTGTTGCTCTAGAAGTGGAGTGCAAAGTAGGGGCATGGTACCAGGTATAGCAGAAGAAGAAGGAAGGACGACAGGTGCTTCCCTTTCAAGATGCACCTATACCAACATAAGTATATCTGCCACTGCATCTGCCCCTACATGAAATACCAAGTGGGTCTTTGCATGGAAAACCAAGGACTGTGAGCACATAGGTACAAGTTGACTAAGTTACAGATGGATTTCTTTTACTGAAAATGGCCTGGATAAAATATAACAGAACAAAACTATCAGCTCTACTGTTGCTTAAAAGTAGATTGATATATTGAGACCTTGTGACAACTGTGTAATTATTTGCGCATATACATGGTTCATTGACCTGCGACAGCAAGATATGTGAAAAAATACATTCATTCTATACAATATCTTTATACAAGGACCTTGATGTGGAATTTCAGCTGCATGGGGATCAGAACAGGACCATAATGACTCTCAGACATTCATTAACTTATATCGGGGAGAAAATAAAAAATATAATAATTATAAAAAAAATAATTCTTGTTTTTACATTTAAATGTATGTGTCTCTGTACGTTTAAAACCATTTGCACACAGCCAGACCAATTACAAAGAATTAAGAAAGAATATAAATCACATCTTCAGATTAGCTTGCCAAAATAGCTGCCTACTGAGGACTAGTTCTAGAATTTCAAGCTCCCCAGATAAATTTTATTTCTGGAGCCCCTCCTGCATGCAGAGCCGCCATCAGAGGGGTACGCAGGGAGGTCGGGCCCCCTGCTTTGCCACAGCGTTGTGATAAGGTGGGCGCCATGTAACTAAGCTTTAACCCACCAGGCAATCCGCTAGGCCAGTGCTTTGGGCGCTCTTCCTCAGGGACAAAATGCTCTGCACTGGGAGATGGTGTAATTTCCTAGCGCCCATACATAGCGTATGAGGACCTCGAGGGAGGAGAAGAGCTGTCGGTGTGTAAGTATCTTACTGTATGTGTGTATGTTAGTATATGTGTATAAGTATGTTATACACATATATAGTGCTGTGTGTGTACGGATGTTAGCATGTGTGTGAAAATATGTTAATATGTTACAGTATGTGTAATGTCAGTACAGTAGTATTAGAGTTGTGTGTTTTTAGTTTATGTACATGCAATGTACTGTACTGTTGTGTAAGAGTCATTATGTATGTAAAGTGTTAAATTTACAATATACTCACTGATGTACAAATGTCCGAAAGTGAGGAGGTACCCCCAACAAATCAAAGCATCCAAATTTTAGTTTGATTTATTTTTTTTCTACTCTCACTCACGCTCTTACACATTATCACATGCTCTGAATGTCTCTCACACTCTTTCTCAGTGTGTTAGTGTGAGAGAGCACGAGAGAGTGAATAAGGAGGACAACAAATTTTATGACTGACTGGAAAAATCCATCTGAAATTTGTCAGAACCAAAATGTAATGTGTTACTGTTTGGGACCATATTATGTTTGTGTAAGCATGTGTGTCTGTTACTGCATGGTGTTTAAGTCTACGTTAGCGTATGGTGTTAGCATACATGTATGTGTGTTAGTATTTGGTGTTAGCTTGTGGGTGAGTGTATGATGTTACAGTTAGGTCAGTTTGTGAGTCAGCGTATGGTGTTGGAGTGTCAGGCGTGAGCTTAATGTTAGTGGGAAAGACTGTGTATGTAACATGGGAAACATGAGAAAGACTGTGTATGTAAGTGTACAGTGTTAGAGTGAGTTTGCGTGATAGCATGTTAGTTATGAAGAGCCCTAAAGAAATAGTGCACCCAGGCACCACTAACCCTACGCTCACCTCTGTTCTCATAAGGTGTGCTTACGATAGGATCTTAAGGTTGAATGATGGATGGAGCGATGGGTGGGACAATGGGATGGAGATGGGGCATGGATTGATGGAAGGGGCATGGGGGCCCCGGCACTAACCCCGTACTGAGCCCCAAGATATTTGATGGTGGCCCTGCCTGCATGCACCCACTTTCCAACATAAGAGTCTCATGGTGGCACCCTCTACCTGCTAAGTGCCCTAGACAGTCATCTTTTTGCCTAGCCTTTCCTCGCACATTTTATTCCTCATTAACCTAAACTAGGTAAATAACATCTGCAAGCGCAATCACAAAAATAAATGTATTTAAAGAATACAAAAAATTATACTGTGGAAAATAAAACACTATTTTTTGAAAGATAATATTACAATAACTTGCTTAAGGGCATTTTAGCATTGCAACCTTTGGCAAATGTAACTTTTCAGACATTGTTCATGACAACATATTTTTTAACGTGCTGCTGTGTGAACTTTGTGTAATTTGGTTGGAATTATAATCCTCTCTATTCCGTTCCTGCTAATTAATCATGGAAGTTATGTCAGGTTTCCAAGTACGAAAAAGTACAACTTGTTTTTCTTTATGTTTGTTCTAGTACAGAGTTTCGTACAGACCTTGTGTCATTAACAAGATGCTGTTGATTGGCATTTCTTTTTATTTAGCAATAAAGAAAAAAATTGATCCTATCCATCAAATTAATTTTATTGGGTTTTTAAACTACAAATAAGGATGTAGACACGTTATTTGTTGTTAATACAGGTTGACACTTATTTTCAAATTAAACAACAAAATAACTATTGTGCAAATTACCTTTGCCATATTAAATTTGGTGAGCCGGTGTAGCAAGCCATGTTGAATCAAATTCTCATTTACTATTTCAAGACAAAATGGAACGGCAGATTGACATTGAATTTTAAATCTGGAAATACGTTTTGATCTAGAATTGCCTGTTCTGCATGGTGAAGATTATAATATTACAATCAAAGAGAACGAGTACTTAAATTTTGGTTGCATTCATACAAGTTAACTTCCTTATATAAATGTGAGCAGGCTCAAGTTATAAAATTGTATTTATCAATTATATGAAAGTTGTTTGCATATTCTCCTTAGTAATTATAATTGGAACACTTTATCTCTTTTGACTGAACACGCAAGCCAAGCATGGTAGACGAGTCAGAGGATTTCGTCTTCTGTCTACCCAGAGAAGGTCCTTCACATGGTTACCTTGGATGTTATGATAGTTATTCTGAAGCGTGTGGGACTTGGCTGGATTTGGTCACTATATTCATTTCGTACAGCTATGTTAAAACTGAATGGGGCTGCGTCGGAAGCATTTCCAATACAGAACGGCATGCTCCAAAGCTGCCCTTTTGTTCGCCCTCCTTATTGGAGCCATTCCTCCAAGAAATATTAGACAATCAAATGTAGTCAATATAAAGTTGCAGCCTACGATGATGACTTGCTCTTCGTATCCCAGCCAGCCGTCTCTCACCCGAAAATACATCTGGAATTGTCAGGGTATGAAGACCTCTCCACTTTCAAAATCAACTTTGGGAAATTGGAGGTCTTAAACATTTCTTTGACCTCGACTGAGGAGGCCACGGAGCGGGATTTCTTCCCGTACCCGTGGTTTTTAACTAGCCTGAGACACCTAGGGATCCAGATTCCCAGATATATTAATATGCTTTATTAGGAGAACTTTCTAAAGTTGCTCTTGACCTTACAGTGTGACCTACATGGAACTTTATCCACATTACCTGAAATGGTAGTATTAATGTTACCAAAAAGAACACCTTGCCCAGAGTGTTGCATTTATTTCAGACCATTCCCATTGCAGCTCTCTGGGGGTTCATTCAGTTCGTAAGGACCATGACCATGAGGTTTGTTGGGGGGGAAGATGTTCCAGTTAGAGATATTCATTGCTAACATGACTTAGAGTAAGAGAGGACTGGCACTTCCGAATTTTGACAGATATTACCAGGCTTTCCATCTTTTGAAAGCCATGGAGTGGACGCATCCGTGGATCAAGTTGGAGTACTACTTGTTCCGCCTACCCCTGCAGAATTTCTTGAAATGTTTCTTAGAATTATACTCTATATCAAATCCATTTCTATTAAGGCAATAGTGCCACTTTAGATTTTTTGCATTTTATATCTAATGTTGCAGGGATCAGGAGAGTTTAAATGCATGCCAAAAATGAGTAGGAGAAATCAAGAAGAGAGAAATCAAGCCAAATATGTTGAAATACATAAATAAAAGATGTAGAAGTTTTAAACTAAAAAGAGCATGTTTACACCCTGATGTAGCAAAATACCGTATAGTGCTAGATGTTGGGCAGACAGGATGGGCCAAATTACTCTTATCTGCCGTCACTTTCTATGTTTCTAAATCAGTTTTTTCTTATTTAGGAAGGCAATCTGTTTTTCAGCAATGATCATAAAGAAGAGACAGAAAGATTAAACAGGCCACATACATAACCAAATGCTGCTCCCCACTTGGAGACTGAAGGTGCTGAGTCCTGGAGACTCCCAGTGGGGTTCCAACTTTGATGCTAGTGCCTCTTTTACCCCAAATATTATAGGGAACACTTGCATACATTTTTTTTACATACATGAACATGTCGCCACTCCTCAAGGGAAAAAAAACATTTATTAGACTTGAGATAGTGCTGTTAGAAAGATGAATTGACCTGTCTGCCACAAATCATTTAGGTAGATACAGTTGTAAATCTTCAATGAGTTAGCAAACGTCAGCAGGCCAGAGGAAGAGGCCATTAGTTTTGGGCTTGTAATGTGATATATGTGTGGTGCATCATTAACTTTGGTTGCTTCTAATTCCCATGTGGAGGTTCATACATTGCACCACAAGTGATTTATTTTATAAGAGCAGCTGACTGTTATACCAGCCATGGACACAATATTCACAGCTTTTATAATTTCCTTGGGGAGTAGATTTAAGACTTTTCTGTTTCGTGAAGGATGATCTACCTGGTAGGTCAACACACAAGCTTAGAGATAAACTATATACCTAAGCCACCCCAAGTTACGTCATGTTGTGCTTTTCTTCCTGGCACCAGATGGCAGCATTCAAAAACTATGTCCACATATTATTTTGTCATGTTCCATCTATCTTGTGTGGGTAATCTCTCTGGTTTTTAAGAGTTTTTAAGTTTCTTTTCCTGTTTGTAGCCATGTTTTTGTGAAGTCATTCACTTTATGTGTAATGTGCTAATATACAAAACTGGTGTCCAGGATGCGATTGAGTGAGTAGGACATGCAGTCAATATTGAACCTGAATGTCATTTCTTCTGAGTACATTACAGGGTAACATTTCCAGTATGGCCTCCTTGTGGCTCATGGCGGAGTTGAAATTGGCCAATCCATTCTCCTGGGATTCATATTCTGACAGGCTAATGTTTTCTTTGGAAGCTAACAAGGTAACCGTTGGTTCAGAAGAAGCCGTATTACTTTTAATATTTTCCACTCACTGATATCGCTCCCTTAAACCAAGTGGCCACTCATTTGAGGAAATAAACTGCTAAAAAAACACCTTGCACTCACACCATCTGAAAGAGTGAGGCGATTCAGTTTGAGCAGACATAATTAACAACCATGTGAAAGTATTGCTGTATACATTGCAGAGCTTCGTTGAGATGATGAAGTACTGCAATGCAAGCTACCGGCAAAACGAAACCTGACTTTTATCATTGCACAAGAAGCAGTCTGCTATAAATCCAAAGATAACGGCCACATACAGGATGGTATATGTGATTCAACATCGCAAGCAGCACACACTGTTGATGCCCCATGTGATGGGGAAATGATTATGTTAATATAGTATAGTGAAACCACATACTAAAGGACAGGAGACACACACACAAGCTTTAATATACGGTTTTCCTCTCACTATGGAAGTAGACTCAGGTTGTGCATATATTGACAGTGTCCTTATTGGAGCAGATCCTAACATATCGCACAACCGTGAGATATGTTACAGTGTTTTTCTGATGTTGGACTAAAACTGAAAAAATAAAAATGTGTTTGGAGCAGCCACTGTGGAACTCCTCGGGTATCGGATTGATGCACATGGCATTCCTCTTAGTGACACTAGAAGCCATCCATAGTGCTCCAGTTCCACTAAGTAAGCAGGAACTGCAATATTTTCTAGGTTTACAAATATTTACCACTCTTCATCCAAAGACAAAGCTACTATGGCTATAACTATTCCCCACCTGCCAGATAAGGATGGCAGCTAGAAATGGTCTGACTTTCATAATAAATGTAAATATAATGTTACAACAAAACTGTTTTACTGATTTATGATGCTTCTCTTTGTGGAACTGGAGATGTACAGTACGGTACACTTTGAAAAATGGCGATAACTTAAAGGATGTATGCCCACACTAACCCTAAACCCAACCCACACTGACATTCATTTAGATTATTTCAGATATAAAGAAATTTCATGACTTCTTGGCAAAAGTTTATCATTATAGCAAACCATAAGCCATTACTATGGTCTGTTCCCCAACATAGATCCCACTCCTCAAAACATTTTACCAAATCAGATCATGTAAACTTGATCTGAAGATGAAAAAATCTTTTCATACATTGCATCATAAATAGACGGGAAACAACCATCTGAGTATTGGGTATGGGTGCATCCACCAAACTAATGGAAAAAAACCAAGATACAAGTAGGGGTCAGGAATGAAGGTGGGCATTAGTACATCCAAGGTCCTTAGCACAAGTGGCTGGTAATATTGTTTAATATGGGTTATTGAAATACTTTAAGTACTTCTGCATTCCTCCTCCGCTTTTGGAAATGTGCCTTTATCAAGACATTTTATATGACACAACTCTCCCTTCAGTGAACCAACCTCTTTATGACCTGAACATAAAAGATGGTGTTTGAAACCAAAACCAGTAGGTATTTTGAGCTACAATTAAGATGATCTCCGCACAAATGTAACAAATATTACCAATGACTCATAGTGGTTACAGATCCTTTTGAGACGATACATTTGTATCTAATTCTGAATGAAGCTCCTTGAACTTTACACATTGACGTTAATGTAAGGGCTGTAGAACCCCGTAATAGAAGCATGCCCAGCAAACAATCTAAGCTCTAGAAAACAGGGACATCAGGGGAGGAAAGATGGACACTGGGATTTTGGTCCAAAAAGGGGACTCTTTCTCTCCTAAAAAGGACATATACTTCTGAACTATTTTAAAATTAACAAGCCATTTTGATAAGTTACTCATTTATATACAGCACTGTTTAGGTGCCAAGGCCACTTCAAATAAACAAGTGACTGAATGTAGAACTCAGCAAAATATAAACAGTCTTTGCTGCCATGAATATGATCTAAACCTGTTCCATTAAGTCTCCTACCCTCTTATGTGCATTAGGATAACAGTAACAACCTTTTGACCGTTACTTGCTTGAGAGTTCACCAGCTAAACATCCTATTATAAACCGCCATGACAAGAAGCTGAGAATGTTTGGTCATGTATTTGCTTTTGTTTGTCCTTGTTCACTGCTTGGAAGTATATCTGTACTTGTGCTTTGTTTTGTCAACTTGTTCCAACATCCGTGTGATTGTGCACACCTGTGTAACCTTCAAACACTGGCCTTTATCTTTTTCGCAGCTTATGCTGGCTTCAAACCACTCGCTGCATTAGTTAATACATCAATACATAAAAAAATCGTGTGAAGTTTGTTTATTTCCACTATTTATATTATACAGAAATTAGACACCGATCAATGAGTCTTGTTATTTTGAGGATCAGTATCTCAATACTGCCATCTAGTGCTTGATACAAGAAATGTGCAGAGTTGAATTGTTCGGAGTCTTGGGTAGTTAGATTTTTTTATACCAAGCAGGATGCTCCCAGTTTATTTTGATTTGAATACATTTTGGTCAATGACACTGATTTGCCGTATAGTCCAATTGCACAGCACATGCAAACAACACACTACACTTCAGGGCACACTTTACCCTGCATAAGCTCCTTTACTTTATAACACTACTAGGACTATGTCCAACAGCAGGGCCGCCCTTTGGGGTGTGCGACCTGTGCAACCGCACAGGGCGCCACACTCCAGGGGGCGCCACCGCGGGGTCCACCGCCGCCGCGGGGTCCGCTGCCGCCAGTTGCGTACCTAGCGGGGGGGTATACGTGTGGATTGGTATACGTGTGGATTAGTATGTGTGGATTGGTATATATGTGTGGATTAGTGTATATGTGTGGATTAGTGTATATGTGTGAATTGGTATACGTGTGGATTGGTATACGTGTGGATTGGTGTATGTGTGGATTGGTGTATGTGTGGATTGGTAAGTGTGTGAGAGTGATGGGTGTTATGCTGTACCATTTCCAATGTCTTTTTCATGATCTAATTATGCTCTAAAAGTACATCATAACTCCCATCACTCTATACTGTTCCATACAGTGGCAGAGCTAGGAGGCAGAGGCCTTGCACCCCCACCGCAGGACTCCTGAAAGGTAAGTGAACTTCAAAGAGGGAAAGGGTAGATAGTTAGGAGGGGGTAGATAGGGAGAAGGGAGTGAGGCAGGGGAAAGGGGGTAGATAGGGAGAAGGGAGTGAGAAGGGGTAGATAGGGCAGAAGGGAGTGAGAAGGGCTAGATAGGGCAATCATACTCCTATCATGCCAAGTCTGCGAGTACATCCTGGAATCTGGGTATGCCTGGGCATGATAGGAATGTGATTGCTGTTAATCATATATATATATATATATATATATAATATTGTTATTTAATTGTTTTGTCCTATTTTGGTGTGTTACTTACTTTAAATAAAAGTGTTAGATTTCTTTATGGTGTGGGGGGGTCATATTCGGTTTTGGCCAGGTAAATGCTGCACTTTCGGTTTCAGTCCAGAATTCGTTTCGGTGCATCCCTACTACTAAGCCAGACAATGAAGTGGTAGGCCTACACCACATCAATGTTTGGCGTAGTATATAGTGATTGGGGTTTTGTTACAAGTTTTTATTCCTTTCTTTTTTTGGGATGGGGGGGCGCCAGAGGAGTAGTCTGCACAGGGCGCCAGAACACCTAAGGCCGGCTCTGTCCAACAGTCAGACATGCTAACACCACAACCCCTTCGTGTGCAACGGACAGTGCATATTATGACGAGAGGGACGGTGAGGATTCCTTTTTGTGGGATCTAATTGTTCAATTTTGGACTCTTTTCTCCTTTTTGGCACGGGAATGTTTCATACACTACACTTTTACTAAAAAATGACATGATTTTTCAGGTCTGTGTGGTTGACATTTTACCACAGTATATATAGGTGGTATATACATTTGTGATAAATATGAGCTTTCTGTTGCCAGAAAAGCAAGTTCATCCCCTAAGTGGATCACAAGGATACAGAGTTGGTATATTTGTATGGCTGGGAAAACATTAGGAAGGCAAGAGCTGCATTTATTTTAATAGCAGAGAGGTCTTTTATTCTAAATTGGGTATTAGGATAGATTTTAGGCTTCTCTAAACAGGTGGGTCTTTAAGTGACTGTTTAAGCCTAGGGTATCTCTGACATCGACAATGGTGGAGAAGAGATAGATGCAAGTTGTTGGCAAAGCCAAGAGAAAAGAGTGTTTGGAGATAACAGCAAGGACATGGTGGGGTGCAGTTTTGTTGAGGACTCTGTAGGTAACGGTCAGGAGTTTAACCCATTCACTACCCTACTAAAAATAAACTATATAAGTTACTTACTGATGTCAAGATTACCAAAAGGTATCTCTATCAGCATTGCACAGTGAAAATAACAAAACATTAAAACATCCCATTGCCCTAGCACAAGTAAAACTTATTTTTTTATATATGTAATTATGTATGTGAGGTATTCTGCTGAACAGTGCATGCCCTGATTACAGTAATACCCCGCATACAGTACATGGGTATGTATAAAATTAGTAAGTGAAATTGCAAAAAAAAAAAGAAGTGTTTATTGTAGTATAGGTTTTCTTTTCAGAACACTATTTTTTGTGCGCTTCCATGGTTTCAAAAGAAAGTCCTAGTTCTCCTGAGAAAAAAAGGTGTCTAATTTGTGTATGTACATCAAACACAGAAAAGCGCAATCTTGATTAAAACATATGGCAAAAATGGCCAAACATTTGTGGTAAATATGGAAGCATGAAAGATGGCAAACGAAAGAAATAAAGCACAGAATAAATTAGCAAATACATTAAAATCTGTACAAAACACCCCTGCTACAGGTAGAGTCAATGCAGTCAGATTTGAACCAAGAAAGAGCTGTGTCACAGACGCCAAAGTGTGTTTGGCCTGGAAGATTCACCTTCTAAATAGCTTTTAGACAAGCTGGGGAGAGCTTCTTGCGAGGGTCCTGGATGACAGCCCCCACAGGACAAATGTTTCAGTTTTGCTTTAGACTTCTTATATCAACACACTCCTGGTTTGAAATATCTAGGAGTAATAAAAAAAGGCTGCAAAATAAGATGCATTCAAGCAGGGACCCAACAACCTGCAAAACATATAACATAAATGCCACAAGGAAGTTCTCATTCGGGGACAGCAAGAATAAACATACGGCAGCCTCAGAACCATAAAGTGCATTATGGAACACGGAGCACCCAATATGGCCACCAGAAGCAGCTTTAGGTGGAAGAAGTAAAGCCAATATGGCCTCTGGAGGCATCTTAAGCAAACAATGCCTGAAGTGGTTCTCGAGAGAAACTGGGAGACCAGGCACTTTCCAGCGCAGCACCTGGAGGCATAAGATTTTAGAAAATTAAACCTGCCCCGGGTTGTGTAGCCACAGGGTCATCCTAGAGACAAAGAGACGTTCTCCCTCCCTGTAAGCAGACAAAAAAACACAGACAGGGCAAACAGGGAAGAGTTTTGTTTTGTTTTATATCTTTTTAAGCCATGCCCTACTAGGAGGATTCTCTCACTTGTGTGCCACCAAGGAAACAATGTGTGTATGTAAGTGTGTATGTGGTAGAGTTGTTTTGGAGTGTTAAAGTGAGTTTGTGTGTTAGATGAAGCTGTGTTCGTTATAGGGGGTCTTGAATAAGTATGCACCCAGCCGCCACTAACCCTATGCTTGCGCATATGTGGTATGTGGATCTTGAGGCATTAAGTGATGAGTCGAGCAATGGGTGAGGGAGTGGGATGGAGATGGGTGCCCAGGTGTTAAGCATGTACTTGGCCCCAAGATTTCTGAAGGCGGCCCTGCAAATTACATTTTGCTAACCACATATTTATATAGATATATACCAATCAGCCATAAAATTATGACCACTTGCCTAATATTGTGTACCTCCCTCTTTTGCACCGACCTGCCGAGGCATGGACTCCACTCTACCTCTGAATGCATTATGTGGTATCTGGCACCAAGAAATTAGCAGAAGATCTTTTAAGTCCTGTAAGTTGCGAGGTGGGGCTTCCATAGATGCATCCTGGTGCCATGTGTTCTCCAGGTAAGCTATGCACACACACACCTAGCTATCTATGTGATGTATAAGAAAACATGATTCATCAGACCAGGCTACCCTCTTCCCTTGGTCCGTGGTCCAGTTCTTATGCTCACGTGCCCATTGTAAGCACTTTCGGCAGTGGACAGGGATCAGCATGGAGACCCCGACTGGTCTGCAGCTACACAGCCCCATACACAACAAACCGCGAGGCCCTGTGTGTTCTGACACCTTTCTATCAGAACCAGCATTAACTTTTTCAGCAACTTGAGCCACAGCAATTTGAGCTTGTCTGTTTGATTTGACCAATGAGGCCAGCCTTCCCCCACGTACATCAATGAGCTTTGGTCACCCATGACCCTTTCGCCGATTCACCTTCTTTCTTTCCTTGGACCACTTTTGATACTGACCACTGCAGACTAGGAACACCCCACAGTTGTGGAGATGCTCTGACTTCTTGGCTCCAAAAGGCAAGAAGGATTTTTCCTTGGATCAAGAAGCTCTAAAATATTAATTCTATTCATAGCCCTTCAAAACCGTCTTTGATTATAGGCCTGCGCTTCTTAAATAGTTATTTCCGGTTAAAGATGAAACCATAAGATGGACACTTTATGCATCCGCAACTTAATGGTCTCTATAGACCTGAAAGATGTGTATCTTCTGCCTGTAGCCATCCCATGGGATTCACATGTGCACCAATTCCAAACCCTTCATTTTGGTCTGTCGCCAGCTGCCATGGTTTTTCTGAAGCTTCTGGTGGTTATGACAGCTTTATCAGGCTCATTCATGGCTATTTAGCCTCTGTTCTGCTGCCTCGCTTTACGGCAGCAATCAACACTTTGCAGGAGCTGGTGTGGGTCCTGAATTTGGATGCGCATCATTCCAGGGGATGCAGGAGCAGCACACTGGCCAGCAGCCCTGACGAACACTCACAGGTGCCAGTGGAAGAGGTGCAGAGCTGAGAAAATCCCAATCTCCTGACCAGACAGAGTCAGAGGTATGAAGCCTCGGACAGCACAGCATCAGCTCACAAGCTAAGGAGGCCGGCTCAAAATAGAGCAGTGAAAAACATAAGGGGGTGACATGTCCTCCCTACCTGATGTAATGCAGGGGGCGTTTAAGTGCTTGAGTCCTGCCCTATTTGAGGTGTTGCAGAGGAGTCCTATCTGTGTCACCTGGGATGGCAGGGAAAAACATTTTTTCCCAAAAATTCTTGATAAAATCCCCCCAAAAAGCTTTAGCTTCTGCAGTTCCTCAACAGGGCCATTTTTTTTTCTTCTACCTTACTACTTCAGAAACAAATCATTTTCAATAGCAGTCCTTGGGTTGAGGTGGAGACTTAAATGTTAAATATTCACTACTCTCCACTGACTCCACTTTTTTTTTTCTATTGAAGTGTTTTTGGAGCAAAACATACATCTTGTACATTAAAAGGTCGGCAGTTCAGATTTTAACCAGTAAAACAGTACACGTTCTATTTACCTGACTCTGCTGCCTATTTCTTTTCTTCTTTCACCCTTAATAATCTTGAGGTTATGCCATTATCCTTATCTAAAGGCAGGCTGGCCCAAAGAGCTAACCAAATAGCTGCTTATCATATGGACTCAAAATACAACTGAGACATTGGGGTTATGTATAAATCACAATTCCGGTGCAACCAATGGAACATTCTCACTGGCGGGTCAACTTTTACCACTTTGCACCATAAGTACAGAGTAGTTCTCAGTAAGGTGCCTATTACATATTCTTTTAGTCTTCCTAGTCTGCGTTGCTCTGATTTTGATCAATGAAAAACCTTATTCTTTGCTCATTTTTTGAGGTTCTGTATTAGAGATCTGCCTTCTAATATTGATATTTATCAGCATTGACTGGATTTAGGTGGATTTAATAAACTAGGCTTTTGCAGAGTCTTCCATACACACTACAACAGGCCACCCATTGTAAGTTTATGCTGCCAGAGGGGCTGAGCTGACTCAACAACTTACCGTATGTAGCGGTTTCTAAAATGTTATCCGACCTGTAAATAATGCATTAAGCTGGGTCAGCTCTGCCATTCTTCCAGGGGAAGTTCAATGGGATTGGCCCCTCATACTGCATAGTGCAATGTTCTACAAACGTATGGTTACACAAAATCTATTGTGTAAAAAAAAAAGGGCCAGCTTTATTGTTGGATTGGAATCATACTGCACAATGGCTCACAAATTAAGTGTAAATGCAAGCCCAAGAAAAATTGTGTTTAGCTGATGGCGAGACCTTTTCAGTGCTAGCAAATCTTTCAGGACCTCAGATGTCTCTCTCTCTCTCCTCTTGGTTCAGTAAAAAAAGGTATAATCATTTAAAAAAAAGATTAAAAGGTGATATGTGATTGAATGACTATAACACTAATTACTGGAAATATAGAGTTAAGAAAATTTAATATGTAAAAAAAGCCAAATAAAAAAAAATATATACACAAATACAGTTACATGCTTGAACAGAATTGTATAAAAAGTTACCTTCCTGACAAGGTTTAAAAAGAAAAAAAATGCACTTAATTTAGTTTCTTTGTTGCAAGCTCTTTTTACAGTTACTCATACTTTTGCACTTCAAAAAAATATATGGTTTTGATTGAGTAATTTTAAGAATAATAAGAACACTAAGATGGTTTGCATTTTACTTTTTTATTGAGACTGCCATATTGCATGATTTTTATTTTATTCCTTGATGAGAAAAATGTAACTAAGGTTTTCTAAAAAATAATACGGTAAAAAAGTTGCTGAATTCTATTTTATTGCTAAGAAACCAGGTGCACAGTTAAACAGCATAACCCTTTAAGCACTGAAAATAAAAGCTGGCTTCATTTCAAAACAGCACATAGAAGCGTTTAAAAGAGGTGAAGCATTGAAGTCAGTGACCGAAAGGACAGCCAAGCCTCACAGTAACATATAAAAATTGATTTAAAAGAGCTACGACCAAGACACAGATTCAGTTCTTAAAGGGTTAACCAGCAACCCCTATTAGCCCTCTGAGTTCCAGAGAGATGTGCAAGAGACCCCACTGTGACTCAAAGGGTTAATGTATTTTTACAAAGTTGTCATTCAAACCAACATTGCAGTACTTACAGGGAAATATACATTTGTTCAATACTCGACAGAAACACGGACGCTTTGAAAAGACAGGTAATAACTTTTACATAAAATCATTGCAGTTTTTGGTATGAACAGTTTTTTTTTTTTTTTACACAATACAACTGCATTGGACACAAAAGGAGAATTGACGTAAACTGATAAACCCAATTACTGACCAAAAAGAGCAGAAATGCAGTATTTTCTGACCCTTTAAGGGTCACAGTCATGGGTAAAGCGAGCTCACCAGGTTATTCGTCCACTTGGCTGGCTAAGCACCATGCGAATTTTAGTTCAACTCCAGCGCCTTACCCACGGCTGCAAGTTAGGACAGTAATGGGTTTCCCTAATAATAACATTGCCACTAAGAGACAACACTTTTTTCATGAAAGGAAAAAAAGACAAGCAATTAACACCAGTGAAACGGATAAAAAAAAAAAAAAAAAAAAAAAAAATCACCTGGCTTGAAAAACAGGTTTCATGATAAATCCCAACCTACACATATTTCACAAAGAACAGACTGCACGTGTTTACGGTACAGCAGGTATCACAGAGCTTCATGGAGACAGGTTACAAACACAGGACTGGAGGCGAGGAAGACAACTTTGGAAAGACAGCGATGATGACGTATATGTGTAGGTAAGCACAACATTCATTACACAAACGGCTTCTTGTAGTGTTTGGGCCAAAACGAATGTACACGTAAGAATTATCTGCTGGTGAGTTAAGCTGGGACGAACAAAGTATCACAAATGACGAAGTAGTACAATCCATGGATCACCGACGTTACAAAAGGGGTCATCTGGTACCAACATACAGTTGTCATCACTGGCCACTTTGTTACACACAAAGCAACTAAAACACTAAAACTATACTTTGGTAACCGACACTTCTTGTATAATTCAAAATGAATGCGAGACTGAAACAGATACGCAGCACCGTCAAGACATACATCGGAGGATACATTACAAGCAAATGTCAAAGGACGTGGTGAAGACGGAGTAAACAATTTACAGCAAGAAAAACCAAGATATAAGGCCACAATGAATTCTGTTCTTGGTCACGGACAGATGAGGGCAAGGCAGTTTCTAAAAGCAAAAAACAGCTTCGGTTTCTATACAAATGGAATATAAAAATACAAGAAATTAAGAAAGGCAAACAGCAACAATTATTTTTTTTTCAGAATGGGTAGAAATAAAGTTTCCCAGCAGTTTCCTTAATAACAGGATTTTTTTCACAGCTGTAGTTAAGTGGTAAGATAGTGTTTATTTTTTATTTATTTATTTTGGCTGGGAGACAGCATATGAATTTAAAAAAAAAACTATATATAAAAATGGTTGTTAAATCTAGTATAAAAAAAAACACAAAGGCAAAACATAAAACCCTGCATTTGCAATGTTTATAGAAGACTGCAAGCTGCTGCTGGAGCAATGATTTGGATCAAGATTGAGTTTCTGATCTTCTGCTGGTTAATGTTACAAAGAAGATAACTTGAAAGGCACATGATGCTACGCGGGCTAGCAAATATCCAGGCTCAGAGTCACATGTACTGAACATTAACTCACACCAACAACAATGGAGGGACAAGACTATGCGACACAGAACATGAGTGTAATAACAAGAGAGCGTTGGCACTTCCAGATGGCATTGCGCAGTCATCAGCTGCCTTGTATGAGAGGCATGCAGGTAAAGGCAGAACGTGAATCGTCAGCTTCAGTATTCTATGTAAACACCCAAAAACCCCTCAAAATAAGTAAATCTGAAGCCGTCACTCAAAGGCATTGACCTAAGGAGAATAGCATGGGTATGAAAGAAAAAGGGGTTACTTAATTCCTTAATACAGGACTGCTACAGTTATTGGTCATTGGAAAATATCACTCCAATTAAGCACCATTTCCATATAAAGTAATCCTTCTAGTTTTCTGGATGTTTGCTATTTAATAAAAAAATATTAATAAAAAAGAAAACCTTTGAAATTTGGCCTCAGCAACTGAAAGTTTTTTCCGCCTCTAACGAAGCATTTTTTCCTATCTGAATGCATGACATTTAGTAGTTATGACACGTTGGCCACATTTAATATGTAATCTGGCAGTGAGGGCTGATATTAGGGGGTATGCTACACTGTGGGAAAGAATGTCGAGTAGTATAGTCCTTTATCACTTTCGTTGCCAATTGGAGAAGACAGCCCATAAGACGATATAACATGCGTTCTTCTCTCTGGGGCAAGAAACAATTTAGAACATTCACCAGTATATGCTGGTCTCATCACAGGTGAAAATCATATATATATTACATTATCAGAGTTTATTCACTAAACAGTAGGTTTTCAGAAAAGCTGCAGTTTCACTTCAATGAATGTATTATGTAGGGATATCGCTAGTTAGTTCCTCCTGCAAGAAGGGTTAAGATGGGCATATAAAAAGTACAGTCCAATCAATGAGTAAATGTAGAAATCGCACTGATTTATGTATGCATTACACAGGGCTGACAGCTCTTGTGCAGGAGGAAGTCACTGGGTCCGGCCCTTCATACTACATAGGGAAGCTGGGGAGTTGAAATTGCAGTTGAACTACAAGTTGAATTGAAGACCGCACTTTCGCGAATAACCTCCTTTGGTCTTTTATAATAGCTCTTAAACATGTCAACTCGTGTCCTTCGTACAGCAAGAATAATGCCTCCACCTCACACACCATCCATCTAGCCCTGTGACATTATTTATCTACCAAGGTCCTCTAGCCATAGCCCAATATTTGTCATGAGCATGCTGACCCCAGGCCCTCCGATTAACACCACTGATGTACATGCACATGCTAGCTTCCCAGGTGTGTCTTATGACCGCTTACACGGGCAAATAGAAGAAATGTTTACTATTTTACTGAAACAGCGTTTTAACCATGATGTTACCACGAGGGGTAGAATTAGGACAATTCTAACATTAATCCTACCTTTTCTTATACAAGTGTCATAATTATAAGGCCCCTGCCAAAATGGCAGAAAAATGGACGCATAGTAAGCTGGGGGGGGGTTATTACCTTGAAAATAATAAAAAATATAAAAAAAACTATAAAACACTTAACTTACACGTAACTTACACTTAATACAAGTTATGTACAAATTTGAAAAGCTGAACAGAACCACAAAAAAAAATTAAATATCCATATGTATCGCCAACATGGAGTAGCAAGATATGAACGTGATTGTTTAAATGCCATGTATATTTGCAAGTATGTTTACAGGACCACAATTAGTCTCTATAAATACTTCAGAGGCAGAAGCCTCAGTGCTTGCCCTTGCCAATGAAGAAGCGGAGGGAAAAAAAAATATAGCACTACATATAACAATCGAAAACAAGATATAATGGACAATGACTGAAAACAGAGCTCTAACAACATACACGGTTTGTATTGCAGGCAAGGTAGAGGCATTTTTTTTTGTTTTTCTTTTTTTAAAGCTTTTGCACAGACTTCATATAATCTTAAAAAAATATGATGGCCTTTAGTAGGTTCTACAGCTGAAATAAACACAATCCATTCATAAAAAAAGACTGGTTTAGAAGGAAGAAAAAAAAATCATTCCAGCCATTGACCAAAAAATATATATATCATTAAAAAAGAAACTGGAAGAGTATGGTAATTAGATTATATAAGTATATCAAGGCTTGGAGCCTGACCATACTTCAGAGCAAAAAGCTCATACAAAATAACAAAAGAAAAAAAAACTATTTGGTAACAAAAGGTACTATAAGTTGTGATATAAAAAAGGTATGGTGAAAATGTACCTTTTACTAAAGCTTATACGAGTTTATTGGTCCGTAAAACTATGCTCATGCTTTCTATCTGAAAATATTTTTTTACCCAAAGCCACATTTTTGAATTCATGCCAAATTTAAAAAACAAAAAACAGCTCAAACAGATTTTCAGTGGAGTTTGTACGATTGCATGATTCCCACCCACTTCCCAAATTTTATTATTGTGGCTTCTGCTTTTTTGCTCGGCACTTGCAGGTCACAAGATCCAGGCAATATGAAGTAGAATGGTGAAATATTTTCTCAATGAAAGCACAAAAAAAAATAAAAAAAAGTAAAACAAAGCCCAAAAATTATTATACATGTCCTTCCATGTAAAAAGATAAAAAATAAAGTCAGCTGAAGTCCAGGTACAAAAGTCTGTGGTTAGGACACGACGGCTGCTGTGGATGATGTGACATTGGTTGAATTTGTGCTGACGTTTGTGTAACTTCCCTCGCTGTTTGTACTGGATTCGTTGGAGGCTAGGAGACTCGAGCTGGCTCGTAGAATTGCCCCAGCTGCACTACAGTGTGGTCTAGGTCCGGGTTCAGGGGTGTATGTAAAAGTAAGGGTGGTTGAATAGATTATACCATCATTCCGGACCAACGTAACTGGCACCTGCACTGGTTGACGGACCCACCTCCAACCTTCTCGGAAGGCAGAAATGTCCGGCACAACACATAACATGCTCTCTGCGCATCTGGAAGAGAAAACATCCTTTGAGACATCTTATACTACAACTTCCTACTACTTTGCTCTAAAAACAAAAAACTTTAGGGATGTGCTTGAACTTCAGATAAACAGTGCTTGACATGTGTCGCTTTCTATTAAACTTGATTTATCTTGGCAGCTTGTTGTAACTTCTTTCGGCACTTATTAATTGGCGTAAGGACAGACAGTATTGTGACGTAGCAGTGCAGGTAAATAAATCCATAACGCCAAGAAAGCATCACATCTAGGTATCTAGCCCAGGTAAATACTGGGAAGAGGGTAGGCTCACTTTTATTTACTTTTTTCCCCCTCATACTATAGGAACAGCACTGAATATGCAAACCGAAGAATGAGCTTTACACCAAATATGATAATTATTTATAAAGTATTTTGGCTGTGACTAGTAAGCCAGCTCACCATATATAATATAAATAAAAAATAGCCTCGACACTACAATCGATTACCTGTACATAGTCTCAGCTTCCACATCACCAAACCAAACGCGTAAATTTGGAGTGAAGTTCTGTCCTGTTAGTTCCAACATTGCTACATCACCTCCACCATTCAGCTACAATAAATAAATACAATTAGCAATTATTCTGATTACTAAATTGTTTGCAACTAAAAGAGCAGCTCAGATTGAACGTCGTAATGAGATACATCACACGACCCAAAAGCTCTACACAGATGAAGAGTTATGTACAAACGCACAGCAGAACGCCTCTGTATAAGATGTAAACAATCCACAATCATTTTTCTTTGCCCAGTCAACAGTAACATCTACCAATTTAAGTGTCATCCCTTCACTATAATATAAGAAGGTCCCTCTTTTTCATATAATTAAAATGGAGTTTCAAGATAGGAGAGTGAAGGTATATAAAACAGACATCAACAGATGCCACATGAGACAGAAGAGAGTAAATGTGGGGCTCAATGGGCACCTTGTTTTTCTATTCATGCATTAAAGTCAATGCTTGAGAAACCCCAGGCGCCAGGTTGCCACGGTGACTAGAAACCCAGGGTTTTGGAGGATTGCCATCATGAATCTGGCACCCTATGCTACCCTGCAGGGGGTAGCGGGTGCTTCACGGCACTCATCTCACCACGACCCTGCAAAAAAGCATAAGCTGCCGGATTCACGAAGGAAGAAGAAAGGCTTTTCTCCACGAGATGAGAGGGGGAGTAGTGTGAATGTATGTATACTACAGTGTCAGAATGTATGTCTGCATATGTATAGTGCTAGAGTCAGTGTGTGTATATATGCATAGTATGTATAGTCTGTGTGTGTATAATGTAGTATCAGTGTGTACGTGCGTATAGTGCTAGAGTCAGTGTGTGTATATATGCATAGTATGTATAGTCTGTGTGTGTATAATGTAGTATCAGTGTGTACGTGCGTATGGTGCTAGAGTCAGTATGTGGATAAATGTATAATGCCAGAGTCAGTATGTCTACTGTATTGCAGTGCCAGATTCAGTGTGTATGAGTCCATAGTGTTAGTGTGTAATTTTATATATGTATAGTCTTAGCCAGTGCGTGCGTGCGCATATGTATAAGAGTGTGGTGCTAGCGTGTACAGTGTAGAGCATTAGCATGAGTGTGAATGTCAGTATATAGTGTTGGCATGTGTGTACAGGAACATAGAACATGTGTGTGTGTGTTACTGCAAGGTGTTAAAGTGTGTAAATGCATGTTGGTGTATGGCTTATTACACTCTTATTACACCTTTATGGGGGGTAGATTTGAAGTACTGATCGACATTTCATCACTTGGCTTTACCTGAAGGCTTTCCACCACTGGCACAGGCGTCACTGGGGCATACACAGGCCCCATGCCTTCATAAAACGTATATTCTGCCTTGTCTGTGCTAATGATTGTCCATGATGCACCGTCATTAATCATCTCTTTATTTGGTTCTTTGGGACATGGAGTGGCCTTGAATATAAAACAGAACATGAAGCAGTTATATAGAGATTGAAGGGAAACAAAATGATTTTTTGATCCCCTTGGGTAATCTAAAACTCACTTGAAACTGGATAATTCTTTCCTGAGAAAGGCACAAGTACATTCTTTCTGTATCCTTAAGGTAGAACGCACACTTATGGAGCTGGGAAACAGGGTCATCTGCATCTAATAATGCTGTCTGTTTATCCACTTTCCTAATGATCTAAAACACAAAATCAAACAAATGAACTATTAATGAACAGAGTACGGCCAAAACATACTTCTTGATGCGGCACAAATTCTTAAATGGCACCTCAGAGATTCAAGCCATTCATAATGCAGAGTCAACCAGTTTCCTGTAGCGGGAGAAACCCATTGGGGTTGGCCTCTTACTATGCATAGAAACATCAGAGATGAGTATTTTATATACATACTTATGGCTTAGCACATCCAATGGAAAAAGTTCACAGCACTTTCTTTATTTCCCTGGGCGTCCAAACTCCAACTGGCAATATACAACTATTTCCGCATTTTGATGACATCAGGGACGGTATTGTTTACAGTATAACTTATGGTGCTTGACAGAACACATTTTTCTAATATACATTTTCTTAAAGAAACAATGTTTTCCAGGCATAAAAATAAAGCATACCAGTCTTGGGAGCGCCATGCCAGTCACTGAACATACAAGTTTTACGGTCTGCCCATAATGAATGTAACCATCACGCACAGTGAATTCCTCTCCCTCCGACTCTTCATCATCCACTAAATGGGAGACAATTACAGTGAACACATTTTTAATCAAAATTGCTGAACCACACATAAAATATCATTGTAGAGGTAAGCAGGGAAACCAAAGTTAAACGTAGATCCGTTATTTGTCTTAAGAGAACTTTTGGTTGACAAAAACAATCTATAATTGGAGAAATATTAAAAGTAATGGGAACCCCCCCCCAAACTTGCTTTGAAACCTAGTTTTATACTCAAGCTACAAAATAAAGAAGTCAATGGAACACCTATCATAACCGAGTGAAAGGACCACTAATGTAACACGTCTTAAGAGCAAAATTGGGAGGAAAAAACAATAAATATACATTTGACTTACAATATTTGACGAACGTTTTGAATAATAATGCACATATTGAAACATTTTATTATTGAACTTCAATATTAAACAAGTATTTGAAAACATACAGCAAACCATGAAAATACTTAAGTGAAACTAGCACTTACAGAGGTGAATATAAAAAGCTCCCCACTGTTGCGAACTAGCGTGAAAGTTGCCCCCTTCTACGTGCAAATATCTTGTGCTGACCGTCTGTGATCGCAGCCGGTTAAATAGTGCTACTTTAGTCCCTGACGCAATACATACTGAAACAGAGCAGATATTGCATTAGTATAAACATTAATAAACATAGAAAAACCGATACTGTTGTAACAAGAGAAAATGGTCTATGTACTTGAAATTACTACCTTTCATCAAGCCAACAAGGAAAAACATATTGATGGGTTACAAGAGCTTTCAAGACCTCAGAGGTTGCTTCTTCCATCTCTGGTCCCAGAAGCTCATGTAACTTAACACCTTTTTCTATGATGGCTTAAAAAAGGCTCACAGCATCAAATACGAAACACGAAAGATATACACTTATGAAAGTCAGTGGCTCATGCTTTGTCAAATCGATTTATTAAGGTCCTTTTTAGTTACAATGTACTCTGGAGACTATTTCGCATCCATCTCCAATGCACTTCATGCAAAAACGTGCGTGCGGCATCTTTATATATGGGACTTATATATATATATATATATATATATATATATAAAATATACAATATACCCAATAAAAATTCATAATATAGAAAAGGTTGCCCTTATTCATCACTTTAAATAAAACTTAAACTCGGCGATAATTTGCCTTACGCAGTAAATGTTCATCATACCTAACAATTTCCCAAATAGAGGGTACCCTATTTGTGTGAATTTATGAGGCAAAGACAGATACATGTTTGGCAAATGAACAATATTTTGCTATATACTCCTTAAGTACTGCCAGGACCCTGAAACGGAGCAAAGTTAATTATCTCGCATGAAAGTATCGTGTTATACTTACAGTCTGCATTTTTCAGTGACTGTTTCTTTTTAGATGGCTTAGAGATGACCTTGATTCGTTTGCTCAGGAACACACCAATGTCGTCACTATTGCCATAGAACATTTTTACTGATAACATGAAGTGCTTTCTCTTGTCCGAGTCGGATATGTACAATGTTTTGGCAGTGCAATAGTTCTGTGGACAGAGGAAAGCAGGTGACCGAGAGAAGAAAACGGTGCTTAGCTTGAGAATATTCTGTAGGTCAATACAAAAATGTCTTTAAAAAATAAAAAAAATCTACAATCTGACAGTTGGACACCATGAATAATATCCCTGTCTGGGTACATAAGTATATGGAAGCACAGAACATACAGGAAGCCAAAAGTTAGTTTATTAAATGAAAGCCAATGAGGTAAGGCTGAGAGAGATTTTGTATAAACACTGGATAATAGGGGATCTTGTTTCTCTTTAGAAACCTTTGATTTCTCTCACACCGACACCAAATCCCACTTTACAGCCACGAAAGGTACAAACCCCATGCCTGCACCATTGGACCGCGAGGCATGGAGGGTATGCATGAACACTGCTCATATTGAGACCACCTGATTATTACACCAGTACTATTCCAATTTTATTTTATACTGAGTATTGGTTCCACATTTTCTTTTAGAAACAGAATATGAAGGTAGATAAGAACCATTGGCTCATCTAGTCTGCCCATTTTTCCCTGATATAAAGGCCTTGGTCTGGTATTGTTTGAGAATAGCTTTATGCCCATTCCATGCATATTTAAAATTCCCTTACTCATTAGCCTCTACTACAACTTACTTCTGCTGGAAGTCTGTTCCACTTATCGACCACCCTCTCAACAAAAAGTTTGCTATTTGTGAAGAGCAGTTAAGTCCAGTAAACCTAGCTTAAATTACATTGGCTCCATATTGCAGTAGTTATATGACTTGTTTGTATTCTTACCTTTCCTTCCAAGTTTAGTTGCTGCATTTCTTGATCACTGTTGCCAATGCCAATAAATGCACATGGCTGAGACTCTTGCTCCGAGCAGCCGTCTCTCTCCATCTGTTCTTTCTTTTTCTTCCATCCACTGCCCATAAGATAAACACAGGGAGGAGGACAAAAAAACCTGGAATACAGAAATTTACACAATGATCACAATTAATAAATTGACCTTTAACAGAAAAGTCCATTTAAGGATTAAAATCTAGCTGTAACTCAAATGCCTCATGTAACCAATAAGCTCTCCAGCCAACATTTTAAGGGGAAATATGGTAAAAAAAAAGCGCCCATAGTTTGTGTCACGTATTTGTAATGTTCTACCTTCATTTTCACACTGTTCAAATGAAAACTGAAGATTTTTTTGATTGGGAAATGAAATATTTTGATTCCCTGACACTTTCTGGACTCACCTTTCACTTACAGCAGCAGCATTTCAAAGGTTAAGAGATCCAGACCCAATTTTGCATTGCAGGACCACCACCAGCAACAGTAGAGCTACTTTAATGAATATGCACATCCAGCAGCATGCAATAGGAATTAATTTTTCCCACAACTGGACCATTTTTGATGAATTAATCCCTCAGAATAAGAAAGGTGATAACGCCGCAGTAGTAGTAGTAGGGCACTGGGAAGACACTGGCAGGTAGACACGCTAGGCCCCACAGTACAGGACACTACAAGTTCCTTAATATTTTTCCAAATGAGAAAAATATTTAAAGAATGGTTCCCTCCGAGGAATGAAATTGAGCTGCAGGAGAAGACACAGGGCAGGCATTGCCAGACATATACATTCAGACCAAATTTCCCCCAATATTAGAATCCCTTCCTCATGTTTGACAAACAAACAAGAATTGATCCTCAGAGTAAGGAAGGACATTGAGTCACAGAGGCAGGACAGACACTGGCAGACAGACTCATCCAGCCAATAATATTTTACCACTACTATAGCCAGGAGGTTCACTGGTACTGCTGCATGCAGTCTGTTGTATTCCTGACTCCAGGCAAGAGGGCTTCAGCCTACTTGGGACCGGCATGCCAGGGTTCATCAGACTACTTTTACACACGTCTGCTGCCACTGCCTCCACTCAACCCACAAAAACAGGTTTCACTCTAACATTTCCAAATCAGTTGTAGTCGCTGGAAAAGCTGGGGGGGGGGTGTCACCGGCCCTTCCTAATTTCCCACCAGTATTTTCCGATTCATTATTTGTGTTGCCCAAAAGAAAACTTAAACCCAATTCCGGAACAATATTTGAAGAACACGTTGAGTGGATTGCGCAGTCCCGGTCCTGCCTAATTTCTCACCAATAGAAATTTACTGTTTTGTGTTGTCTAAAATGAAAATGCTTTGCTGGTAGTATAAGTGTATTAATATGGCGCAACTAAATCGGGCAATTGAAAAAAGCAGCCCCGAAATAAACAAATCAATATTTTATATTACAAAGGGGGGGCTTCTGCTGCAGCCCCAGTAAACCAATAAAATTTAACTATAGTCATACAGCTTCTCGAAAGCACCCCAGGAAATGTCCTGCACTACATGATACTTGTATGGAAGATGACCCTCCATCTCAAATACAACGCTATTACTGCCAACTGTCTCATCATCCTAACTCCCATTGGTCTCTGGCTGCTACCAAGAAGTTAATATGGTGCCAACACACGTATATACGTCTATGCCCGTCTCTTCCGCCAATAGGTAGAAAAGGGTTATTGGACCCATCAAAGAGACAGGCCTCCTTCCAATTTTTTGCCTACTTCTAGCCATCAGGCATTTATATTTACCCCCCTACTTTACCTCAAAGAGCATCAAAACAGGTTGTAAGGGTGCCAAAATGTGGCAAACAAATCAACAAATGAAATTTGAGATTTTGTCACTTTTTTCATGTTTGTTTCTTCCTTGTGATATGAGATTCATACAACCCCATGAAATTGGCAAATTTTGTTAAAAATTGCGTTTTTAGTGACTACATCATTACACAAGGATGACCACTAGGTGGTGATGTAGCTTGAAATATATAATCACACGCAATTTCTAGCAAGGTTTCAAAATTACAGGCACCAGCTTGTTGCAACTAAAATTGACATACACACATCTTCTTGCATCTATTAGTATGACAAAGTAAAAAAATAAATAAAACACCTCTGTGTTAAAATAGTAGATTTGTTTAATAAAGTTTTACGTGTATACAAAGACCTTGATTCCTTATACTGCCTGAGGTGGGAAAAAAAATAGAATGGCCAGTCTTAAAAGGACACTCCTTGCCGTGCAACGCGATAACGACAATGCCCGTACATGTACGGGCTGCCGGTAATTGGCTCCATCGCCGCGATCTAATGAATTTCTACGGCGTAAGTCTCCATATTACATTTATTTATAGAGCGCCTGCAGATTCCGTAGTTCCATTACAACAGTGGGAGAGTAAAAATAAACAACAACATTAAAATTGACAACACATGTTAAAACATAGCGGCAGAGAATGAGGGATCTGTTTTTGCAAGTTTACAAACTATGCATTAGATAAGCAGGACTAAACTACAGAACTGTATACAGCGCTGTATTTAACCCCTTAAGGTCCAGGCTGTTTTTCTCTTTGTGGTCTACGCTGTTAACAATTTAGCGGCGTCATTTTTTTCTCTCTCTTTTAGTGAACCCACACAAGTTATGTGCGGGCTTTCATTAGATTATTTCGATTATATCTTACAAAAAAAAAATATTTGGAAAATCTTTTACTCGTCTACAAAAGCTAATAAAAAACCTGCTAAATATGTGTTTGGGGGTTAAAAGGGCACCTTTGGGAGGCGTTTTAATTTTAGAACATGGCCCATTCAACTTACTTCCCGAAACCATACTTTTTTTTCAATTTATTTTATTTTTTATTATTTCATATGCTAGTATTTTTGCCATTTTTGGGAAGACACTTGCACATTTAAAAAAAAGGGTTTTTTTGTTAATTTTGCATTTCGTTGAACTTTTTTGTCACATTAGGATTAGCAAGTTAGGCTCCATTGACATGCATGGTTGGATGCACTACCTGTATTCAACCTGCTGGGGAAGCGCAGTATTCTCAGGAGGGTCAGGACCCTCTTGGGAACATGTTTATTTTTTAGTGGGCGCTGCCATCTTGTGAGAGGCAACATGCCCCACAGTTTGTTCTGTAGTGGGTTTTGGTGTTGCTGATTACAGCGATAAAGGTCACTTAGTGTTATGACATAACAGGCACGTCATTTTATGTTTTCGTGATCACTTATTGAAGGTAAAGAGTTAATCAAAACATCATTCCCCCCTTAACCTAATAACTGGTTGTGCCACCCTTGGCAGCAAAAACTGCAATCAAATGTTTGCGATAACTGGGCATGAGTCTTTAACACCGCTGGAGGAATTTTGGCCCACTCTTCTTGGCATGAGCATCAACTGTCTTTTTAAAGTTCACACCACAGCATTTTAATTGGATTCAAGTCATTATGTTGACTAGGTCACTCCAAAACCTTAATTTTGGTTCTTTGGAGCCATTCAGAGGTGGATTTGCTTGTGTGTTTCAGATCACTGTCCTGCTGCAAAACCCAACTGCGCTTGAGCTTTAGGTCACAAACTGATGCCCAAAAATTCTGCTTCAGGATTTTCTGGTAGAGAGTAAAATTCATAGTTCCATCAATTATGCTGAAGCAGCCCCAGACATTACCACTACCGTGTTTGACTCTTGGTATGATGTTCTCATTTTGGAATATGCTGCATTAGCCAGATGTCTTCCAAGAAGTTTCAATTTTGTCTGATCAATCCACAGAATATTATCCCAAACGTCTTTGGCGTCATCAAGATGTGTTTTTGGCAAACTCGAGCCGACCCCCGTCTGTTCCTTTTGGTCAGCAGTGGTTTTCGCCTCGCAACTCTCCCACGGGTGGTATTGTTACAGTGTCTCTTTCTTATTGTGGAATCACAGACACTGACAACTTACATGTTAGTTTGGGTTGGACAGAAAAGTATATGTCAGATGAGTGTCCCTTTCAGTTAGCAAAGCTTCAGTTAAAAAGGAAACACCTTTATTACCTACCATGCATTAAAATACTCCAAACACATGATATATACTCTCGGTGGCCACTTTTCTAAATGTATTTGATGTGAAAACCTCAAGCACACTATAATGCAGATATTATTTGGTAGGATGTGGTATGTAAAGTCATTATATAGCTTTGCAAAGCACTAAGCCTTTTCGCACCTTGAGCTCTCTTATGAGGCAGATGTCAGACCGATGCAAACAGTGGATTATTTGTTAGAGTAGAGAAATTAGGGAAATTGGGTTATTGATAAAACCTGTCCCATTGCCACAATGTTTCTGTTCTCAGTTTTCCCCTTAAAAAAAGCACTTTTTAACATTTAAGCAAAAACACACCACCACGTTTGTTTAAATAATCTTCTTTGCAGTGCATTAAAGAAAGTTGTCATTTTTTAAGCGGTTTTCTTTTCTAGCTAAATATTGTGGCCATAGGGCCTCCTCATAAGCCTGCAAAATGTTTCCATGGTTAATAAGAATTGCACTGCTTTTTATAAAAGGTGGTTTAGCGGTGAAACAGGGATCAGCAATGCACATACAGTTTGCATCATTGATCCTTGAAACAAAGAAAAACAAAAAAACACAGATTTCCTGAAAGTCACCTCACTGATGAAACCATGTATTACTAAAGGCCAGCTCCTCTTACCAGTGAAACTTTCTAACATTTTACAATATGCATTATGCAAAAAGCATACTTCTGTCGGAAATGTACACGAACTTTGGTTTGTCATGTTGAAATATTTTCAAGAAGGTTCCTTTTTGCCCAAAAATTCTAATAAAAAAAACCACACCGAGTTGCTTGTTTTCTGGTGCAGAGGAGAAATGTCATAGTTACATGCGGATTTTCAAAGATTGCAGCTTCCTTGTCTGACCAGTGCAAAGGAAGGGCACGGGGTTACAGATTAATATTAACATGTTATGTTATACGAAAGTAGAAAGAAATTTGAAAGCCCCTTCAATACATGATAGTCTTTTAAAATATTGTATCCATTCAATCTTCAATATTTATTGGCATTTCCACCTAAAACGTTTGCATTTTAATTGCAGAAGGGCAAGCAGATGACTTATCAAACACTTTTACTTACACAAAAATTCTAGAAAGCAAACAGCAAGAGTAAAATGTGGGCTTAGCAGATCAAGTTACAAGCTCCTGAATATATCTGAATAAACAAGATCATCAATACCTGACAATGCTTAAAGGGACGGTCTATGGAAGAACGCGTATTAAATTACTCTGTGAGTAGCCCTAACCTTGTGTGAGTACTTTAATATATCAATTCCTCCAAAACTAAAAATAAAGGACTTGCCTGACACAAGCTTTATAGCCATGCTGCAAAATCTTCGTTCCTCTACAATCTGCTTGAAGCTGTCGGTGGCAGGTAAGTATTTCCCTTGACATTAATGGGAGCATTTCCCGGTCACTGGTTGGCAGCTTCAAGCAGCCAAATCAGTAGCAGGAGAGTGCTCCCATCAATGGGAAGACCTTACACATACACAACGTTGTCTAAACAGACAAACAGACCCCTGCACACAACGCTTAGCAGAGCCAATGCTGGAACTGCCTGGAGGTGAGTAGATCACATGCAGGGAGATGCATTCCAATACAGACTATGTACATGTAATATACATTGTTGGCATCATGTAATATGAATGTGGATAGAGTCCAATACTGCCATTGGTATAGTGTCAGCCATTGGTTGAATTACACATTATGCAAGGTCAGCTTAGTCCCTTTTTGCTGGAAAAACTTGCCAGATTGTGCTTTTCCTATTAAACAGTGAAGCCAGATATAAGAACTCTCACTTAAGTAAATAAACCGTACTGAAGGAGAAATACTTGACATCCGTTTAAAGAGAAAGTACCGCTATTTGCTATTTATAGAGGTGTATATTGTTCTTTGAGCATTTTCTTTTTCTGTTTGTTTATGGATAACTATGTGCGACAATTGAAATTGCCAAAGAGGAATAATGTTTTATTTGATGTGGGTAAAGGTGTAGAGGGGGGCAGGGATTTTTTTTTTCATGCGACCTGCTGGCAGCTATTGGAGTCTGTAATTTGAAAAGTGTTATTTATGCAATTTGTAAATTGTTTTTTATTTTCTAGTCTTTCCATAAAACAGTGTGAGTTTCAGGACCACATTAAGGGGACAAGCTATCATATGCATTCAGATATAATATTTGTAGACTTTTTTTTTTTTTTTTTTTTTTTTTTTTAAACACACACATGGCTGAACTTGTATCAAACAGCTACACAAATATGATGGGAATTTGGTGCCTCAATTGACAAATACACACTTTGACATAATATACCAATACATTGCAACATAGGTTACTACTGTACATGTATTAAAGTAATTGTATTCAATTCTTTGTAGATTTCTTGCTTTTGAACTCTGTTTCACCCACCAGTCATGCTCTGCTGATTGTATTGCTTTACATTAGACTTGTGATTAACCCATGTGAATACAAATAAATATCGACAAAATGGGGCGGGGGTAACATACCTTTTTTCATTTCCATAGGATTTCTGTGCAACTTTAGCATGAAGAATAAGTACAGTCTGATCTCCCCTCTCTTTTAGATAATTCCGCATTGCTTCCCTAAAAAGTACAGACAGATTGTGAAAGGTGCTTTTTAATGTATACAGAGTGGAAGTTAGATTTGTTAGATGGCCTAATTGTATTTTCAAGTGTCATTTCAGCCTTCTTTCCTGTTTAAAAGGGACGGTTTAGTGCCCCTGACAATCCTACTACAGAATAATTAACATTAACATGCAAAATCTCTGTTCCTCTGAAATTTCGTGCCATTAATGGGCTGCTTAAATAGCCAGTTTGAACTTTTAATTTTGACATGTTGAAAATTCTGTCCTATGTCCTATTTGGGACATCTTTGAAACCGGCCAAATACATTTTACCCAACAAACTATAAATGTTTGACAACAAGACACATCAGAGCATTTCAAATGCTCATATTTTATCTCTTCCCATGCACTAATTCTACTACTAGCTGCTGTCAGAGTTTTTGGTAGTATCCCCCCCCACACACACACATTGTAGATTTACATACACAGGTGTGAATGTGCTGTTCTTAGTATATGTCACTGTCAAATACCCCTCCGCCCCCAATATGTGTTCAGGAGCATCTTCGGAGTACCGCGATACAACCCATAAGCCATGCACATATTTGTTGGGCTGTCTGGGTGCTAAAAGGCCACATTTGGGAGTTGTGTATTTTTAAGGATATCTTTGAACACAGCCTATTTGATTTACCCCATAAAATCATACTTTTAAAAATGTTCCCCTGATGGTGACATCAGTGGGGAATTATTTTTACATGTTACTACACAATTTTAGGGGCTAGACTTTTGAGGACACAAATTCCATCTTGTGTCTCAGGATAGCTATGTGCTTAGTCCATATAAGAAAACACTAATGTGAATATGGACAGCCTTTTGAATATTTTGGTCTATGCATTAGAAAAAGAAAAATAAGTAATCCCAGATTCCACAGATGTATCGGTTTACATAACTTTCCTTTGCCAGTAAATGCTGTGTAATGTTTGCATTTCTCAGAAGAGAATTTAAATCTCCGCCAAATATAAAATCATTATTACAACCAACTGGTCCTGGCTCCTTAAGGAGAGCTTGCTGGTCATCCTTTGCGGTTACTAGGCTGGATGTGGCAAAGACGTTTCTTCCCTCGAGCTTTTAATGGCAATCTTGTAGCTAAGGGACTAATCTTGCCTTAAAGTGATGACAACATAATGGGAATTTAAGACAAAAGCTATACCAGCTTTGCTAAAACTTTTGTTTTTAAGAAAGCAGTTGCAATTCTGCAGAAGATAAAGGTTTACACGACTACCCACTAAGCACCATAAGGGCAATGGACTCCGACTGAACAGAAAGTTACGCATGACAAGAGACACCTTTGGACATGCTGATGCACACTTTAGGTCTGAGACAAGATACCTCTGATTGCATACAAATATTGTATAAAGTTTTTCCAAATAGTTAAAAGTAATCATATAATATGTGTTAAATGCCTATTTGGTGAGGTATATTGTCAGGGTATCGCACATTATTATTTGTCATAATATTTAATACCACTGCATTTTCCCCAATCACAATGTTCCAGCTATGGAGCATTACTGCTTTGTTTCTGCAGCTCAGAACACAATAATAATATTCTGAAAAGCATGTGTTGTGTGCTGGGCATGCGTGTCATTGTATTCTTATTCCACAAATCATTGCTGAGGTTTACACACTACCGCCCTATGCTGCTGAACCTTCTGCAGAGGGCATCGCTGCATCGGTTCTCATTAGAGGTTTGCGGTTCACTGAGGTTCACTAAAGGTCTCACTTTATTCTATCACCTGTGGTAAAAATACCCATCTGTGGCTTGCAGTGATTGCTGAGCATTCAAGGTTTTGCCCTCTTCAAAACGCGTGAGGACAACAGACAAGTCGAGGTCCACAGAGACTCTGCTTCAGAGGCTGTATCAGAGCCCAAAAGCTGTATTATAATGAATTGTTTGTTTTAACAGCTTTAGAATAAGGATATACATATCAAGCTGTCATCCAGACAAGGAATATAATTATAAATCTAACATGTAAGACTCATAATTCCATTAATTGTGCTGCATGCCACAGAGGTTACGGGGGGGGGCTATGTATTTTGTAGTCACGGAGTAATTCACGGAGGCGTAATATCCCCCCCCCACACACACACACACACACAAAAAAGGCATACCGGTTGCATCAATGTGCAGAAGTAACGATGCGTGCGCCTCTTTAGCCAACACAGATTATAATATTGCTGCAAGGTAGGCATTCTTGCGAAAATCTACATTACTATATAAGTCACATATATGATATAGAGGAATTAGCATAACTAACGGATGAGAACATGGAGCTATAGATCTGTTAAATAAAATGGTGCCAACTGTGGGCAAAATACTGGCCAGGCTTTTGTTTAAAGTAAATGTGCAGAAACCACGTGTTGTTCTTAGATGCCGCCGCCGCCCAAGGTGGCAAATGCTGCCGGTGAGATAGGAAACAGCTTAACCGAGACTTACCTCGTGAGACGTTTGGGTTGAGGCCGCTCCCCAAACTTCCTGCAAAAAACAAAAAAATAAGATATATGAAAATAACAAAAATACATTACGCGTCCGGTATTTACATTTATTGTAAACAATAACAAGGTTATAACATGTATTAACATGGAAAGAGCAAATATATAGGTATTTATCAAGAATATGTTAACGAGAACACCAGAGTGAAGAAACCCTACGGTTGTGTTACAAACATTACAGTGCCGACGAGTTTGCTTCGATGTGGTTCTACGCCGCTCTACCATAATACTCCAACACATGAAAACTTAGGATATATAGCAGAAATACTGAAGTGTGCTTGGATGCCCTGCTGAGCGTTTCGAGAGGAGGCTAGTCTACCAAAGTGTCATTTTAATTCACGTTTAAGTACATTTTGTATGGACTCCAATGCATTTTACGGCATGCAATTTTTTTAGTTAGAAAATTGGACTACTGTCGCATTTTAGTCCTCCCCAGGTTTTAGCTACTAAAATCAGTATGTAAGCTTTGTGGACAGGCTCTGCAGCTCATTAAAGTAACTCAAAGAGCAGCCAACCACAAGCACGCCGACTGGATTGTTCAGATAGCATTTGATTGACAGCTGCTACAGCCATTGATTAGAAAGGGAGCTTTACTGAGCATGTGCAAGAAGCAGTGTGCCTTCAGTAAAGTAAGCCAGAGATGGATGAACTTATATGCATGCAGCAAAATGTTACGGGGTCCATGCGAAAAGCACTCCAATATGCATTTAACATAAAAACAGAGATGCGCTTGTTTATTTTTTTTATTACAACCACATAAATATAATAATAAATAATGTAGCCATACTGTTCCTCGGGACCAGTGACCAGGTTTGAGATAACCGACGGTAAGATGCCAAATATCCTTCAGGATATCCATGGCATAGGCATAGAGCTACCCTGAAGATGTGACCATGAAATGATTTAAGGTGTGAATCTCTACATCAGAGCAAAACAGGCAGACTAGGCGTGCCGAACGGGTCGCCTCTCATATTCTACGTTTCTATGAGGCCCAGTTAAGGGAGTCTGGGGCAGAATTTGCAATTTTTAAGGGAGCAAAACTAGTTTACCTTGCCCAGAGTGATTTTGATTTTTGGGAAGCAAAAAAGATTTAGATCAATTCAAAATGGATCCATCACATACTTTAAATGAAAAAAGTTTCCGTTTTGTTTTAGAAATACGCGGTATGATGAGCGAACCTGTTTAGTGTAGAACGGCCAGTAAATAATATTAAATTCATTAGATACAGCAAAGCACAAGGTAAAAATTACAATCAAAGGTCTACTACAGGTAAAAACACAAGAGCGGCAGACACAGCCCACTTAGGAAGACTGACGATCTGTGCTTATCCTCAACGCCGCTTCTCAAGTGTGAGTGTGGCAAGTCAAGGACTCCAAGTAGAACACTGTTTAATTACAAAGGAGTTCCATCGTTACATAAAATCCATCTCTCCACCAACCACCGTTTTAATGATATCGTCTACAACAAAGGTGGCCTTCAAACATGATGAGCTGCCAAATCAATGGCCTAAAGTGACTAATGTCCCTCTCATAGCAACTTAATAGTTGTGATGGGGCCCATTTACCAAAACTGTTGAACACCGCGGTGATACGTGGAGAGTGGGCCCGGGCACAGATGCTGCAGAGCTACACACAAAGAGTAAAGCTAGTATGCTGGACTAATAATAACTCCGTGTAATGAAAACCAGAGCAACGTACCGTCTCCAAGGACTGACGTACCATTCTCATGTATCATTCCTAAACTTCCCTCACTAAACACAATCTTTAGAGTTAAGAGTGAGAATTAGTGGGACAGTCCAGTGATCACATTATAAAGAAAAGAGTAGCCGTGTCACTGAGATAAAGACCCATTATAACCCAAGGAAAAAATATTATATACTAGATATATATATTATATATCAGAAAAGAACAAGAAAAAAAAATGGGATTTGATCAATAAGGGGCAAAACACCAAAAACAGAAAATATACACTTAATAATAATATCATGTTGCTTTGAAAAGTTTTCTTCCAGGATAAGCCTAGTCTTCTTAAATGTCAGTCCAATACATATATATCATTAAAAAAAAACAAAAAACATAGTGCTCTCTGCTTTAGGGAGGGACGTGATAAGCTACATTGTAGCTTTAGGGTTCTGTGGTGCCCCCTTGCCAATGCATGGGGGGGATTCTGCAGAATCCCCCCATACACATTTAGCACCCCCTGCATCTCCGCTGAAGACATCTCGATGCACGCAACGCGCTTACCGACCTGTAGGTTATTAGCTTTGAATGCAATGACCTCACTAATAGGGGATACTTTGCAAAACTTTGAATGTACATTTGTTACAATGATATTTCCAGCATCTTTGGTATTTTGTGACAAGTATCTGTTGTATTTTCATATTCGAAGACATTAACACAAAGGAGAATATGAAAATGCCAAGGTCAAACTGTGTGACCCATGAACGCCGCCCATTCAAGTCGAGACCCCCAAGTATGGCCATAGTTTCTCATTATCTAGTCAGAACGGAGGCATTTAAACTTCTGTCAACATGAACCGCTTTACAAAGAACTACAGAAACACGGAGCTAGGAAAGAGCACAGTATATAGCCTCAAATCACGCAGAGAAAGTAAAAAAACAAAAACCTTTACGTTCAAATAGAAGGAAGCAGGCTGAACTTCATAATGCAGAACAATTTGTGGACAAAACATATCTAAGAAATAAACTTGTTTGTGTGTGAAGAGAATTTCCGGCTACAAACGGGTGGGATGGTTTTACTAAATCCACAATGCCCGAAAAACGAACGCACTTACCAAGGAGGTCTCCACACCTCAGCCACACGTTTTAGTTTCTCCATGAAACCCCAAGGCCTAAACAGGATGTGGATTCAACTTTATCTGACACCATCACACCATCGCTCATTTGGTGCCCCCCCAGTATATTTATAAATTTAATATAATCTGCACCGCCGTAAACACTTTGTGTTTTGGTTTGGCTTTTTTTGCCAAAACAGTCTTTAAATGGTACGTTGTGCTACTAAAAGTCTCGGAAGCTTATCTGAGGAACACAGAACTACTTTTGCAACCCCGTAACGGGGCTTCTTTGTAGAAAAGAAAGCTTTTTAAAGGTATTTTATCTGCTTACTATACACAGAGTCAGTGGGTCGGGGTCACATATGCTGTTCTTGCCCCAGCAAAAAATATTTAGAGATCCTATAGAAAACCGACCTTATTAAATAGCTTGCCAGCCATCTGCATCCCACAGACATCTCCTCATTAGTAACAGGACAACTGCTATCCTAAACCATCCATCTAAAGCAGTCGTCTATTCAGGCAATTATATACTATAAAAGTTCACACAAAAGATAAAGTTTCAGCACGATCGTTATCAGTGAAATAAATAATCAAAAAAACCTCAGCACGGAAAGCTTCATCTGAAGGACAAATGCATGTTAAATGTACAAAACCAAGAGATCATCATTTTTTCCATTTGGGTGAAAAAAGTGAAACAAAAATGTAAATACTAGAACCTTCCCCTTCAAAGATTTTAGGACACTTCTGTGAGGCTCCAGTAGATACCGAATACTTTGTATGAAACACATTGTATGAATGTGTTGGCAAGAGTTACATGAAGATGTACCTACCTGTAGCCATGTATTAATAAGCAATGGAGCCTCCAATCCATTACCACCAGCTGGCAGTCCTACCTACAACTGAGTGTGACGGTCAGATTTCAAACGATGTTCAGCGCCACTTGATTAACAGAAGATCTAACCACAAATTGTAGGTGGAAGCATTTCCTTTTTACCAAGAACCAAGGCTAACACACACACACACACACACACACACAATGCAGAAAAGCGGAGAACTAGAGACTTGGAAAGAGATGAAAGGTTGTGACTCCATATCCGGCAAGAGCTAATGCACTTTTGTAGTTGGAGGTTCAGGTAGGGGCAACACCTTATCAGCACTTTTTATGTGGCTTTATGACCAAATTATATAGTCATTGGGTAAAGCCTACAGAGGTTTCTATACACGTCACCATAGCTCACAGGGTGCCAGAACACAGACACACTTTCACCCAACATCACTTTATCCCAAAGGCCAAGAATCAGGGCACGAAAGAGGCAAACATATTTGCATGCAAAAGAATAGTCTTTAAGAGACTAAGGTGTTACAGTTTGTGATAATGAGGAAAACCCAATTTACGTATCAGTTTGGTTGCTTGAAGATGAGCCAGGCTGTCCCCCCCCCATGACAAATAAGGGGTTCCCAGCTGAGTGCTTCTAACATTTCATACAGATTCACACCTATTTCCACATATTACTTCTGTTCCTGGAGTCCTTAACATTTTGGCCCTCTAGGTGGATTTAGTCCATATGCTCATTCTGGGAAGACATGCACGCCGGTGTCTACACGTACCGCTGTACACGGGATGCTTTGTAATATCATATGTCCGGGAGAGCCTTATGCTTACCCCATGCATCATTATATTACCTTGTTGTATTAGCCTTTACCACCTGGATTGGGAAGCTTTCCCACTTACATGTCACCCCCTCACAGAAGTCAAATTTCCTTGCATTGCAACACAATAAGCATCAATACATTTTGGATTTTTTTTCTTCTTCTACGGGATTTGAAAGGTGTACACAGTACGGCAGAGCACCCACAGCTCTGGGATTTTCACATTTAAAGAAAAAAATCCTTTCAGCCCACAGTTAAGTGGAAGTGGTATACCTGATATTATCACCATTCTTTATGGTTCCTCCTACACAGTCTGATAAACGGAGTCAGGGTACCCACAGAGCAGGTTTCGTGCTCCTTTACTGTAAAGCAGCGTATGGTGCTGCTTAAAAGCCAACCAGCGTCCATGAAGGTATTTAGGGCCAAAATTACCAAGGCAAAACTGGACTGAAATGTGACAATTAACCATAGAAACTGAGGGACCATTTCTGTTGCCTGTTCCAGATTTCCTGACTCTAAATGACTAAGTTTACAAATTGCATGACGCTTAGGAAACTAGGTCAGTGTCCCACAGAGCTTACAGTCTATTTCATACCAATTGTACCCCAATCAAAATATCTGTACACTGTACTTACAGTATCCCATCTTATTATACCATTAAGTATACAGCACTAAGTAAATGTCAATAAATAAAACACGTGTGTGTACGTATATTTATGTATATGTATAAAAGAACACATAACAGTCGTAATGCAGATGACACCCTAATCCATTTTTCTGCTCCTGACCTTTCCCCCTCTCGTCTAACTCGCCTCACTGTCTATCAGGAATTGCATCATGGATGACATCCCGTTACCGAAAGCTCAACATCTCTAAAACCGAACTCATGGTAATCCCGCCATCTGCTCTGTCCACTTTTCCTGATATCTCAATTACCGCACATCCAGTCCCTCACCGAATCCTGCCGCCTGCACCTGAGAAACATCTCCCGAATCTGCCCTTTCCTCACACAAGAAACCACCAAATTACTAAACCACTCCCTTGTGATATCCCGCCTGGGTTATTGCAACGCCATACTAACTGGTCTCCCCCTCTCCCGCCTTTCACCGCTTCAATTCATCCTCAACATTGCAGCCAGATAAATTTTTCTCTGCCGCCGTTCCTCATCTGCTGCCCCACTATGCCAATCACTTAATTGGCTCCCCATGCCCTCCAGAATCAAATTTAAACTTCTGACCTTGACCTATGGAGCCCTCAACAACTCTGCACCCCCTTACATCTCTATCCTCCTATCCAAATACACCCTTACCCGCCTGCTTCGCTCCTCTCACGACCTGCGGCTTTCTTCTACTGTTACCTCTTCCCACTCCCGTATTCAGGACTTAACCCGCGCCGCTCCCCTGCTGTGGAATTCCCTTCCCCGTTCCCTCAGACTTTCTGCCTCGTACACAGCTTTCAAAACCTCTCTGAAAACCCACCTGTTCAGGGAAGCGTACAACATTCCTTCCCATTACTCCCAACCATCATAATCAAGCGATCTAGACAATCAACAGCTTCAACACATCATCGGAACCAGATCAACTCATCCCCATCCAAGCTGTCCTCTCCTATTGTCTCACTCCCCCCTCAACCACCGACTAGATTGTAAACTCGCAAGAGCAGGGCCCTCCTCTCCTTTGGACCAGTTTGTTATCGTATACGTTTCTAAATTGTTCTTCTGACTAACAGCGCTGCGGAATCTGCCGGCGCTTTATAAATAAAACAGTTTAACCGCGATGTTGCTTGTCTGCAGGATGACTGGGCAGGCAAGTGGAAACTGAAGTTCAATATGCTAATATTTAAGACATTGGCGTATAAAAATGGGGTATTAACCCCTTCAGTCCCCTATGGACAAACAGGCACACCCTATAAAAAGCATGATGACTTGCTTGGTGATCAGTGTGATACAGGGGGATCTCAGGGAAGACAGTGAGGAATAATGTTTCTCCATCTTCCCACAAGTGGAAAAAGTAAGATAAAATTTAGAATAATAAAAGAAAATATTTAAAAATAATCACTAATGAATACAAAATCAATAAAGAGAGCCAAGTGATGTCATTGTTACATCACTGGCACAATAACATGCTGGAAAGGTCCCTAGAGGGATCTCTATAGACATTGCACCTATACATGTAAAAAGTATGACCCTTCTTTCACTACTCTCAAACCTATTAAGCCAATACTGGTCCCCTAGATCATAAAAAATGTATGTGGGGTATTGTCTAACCAGGGCATGTTTCCAAATATAAATTTGGTCATTGTGCAACAGGGGCACTTAAAGTGTATAAGAAATTCTAAGAAAATAGTTTTTATAGTTTTTTTTTTTACATACTAGGACAATTAATTTTTCCATGTTACTATGGTTTCAAATAAAAACCCTATTTTATTTATTCTGAAAAAAGGGATGTGTAATTTTATGTGGTTACATCAAATACGGAAAAGTGGAGTCTCAATGAAACCCACATATGGTATAAATAGCAAAATAGCTCAGGGACTTAAGGTACCAAAAAGCCTATGGGACTGAAGGGGTTAATTTACTGGAGGATAATAATCTTGCCTCCTTGGTGAGACCTCACCTTGAATATGAGGTGCAATTCTGGGCACCTGTCTTTAAAAAAAAAAAAAAAAAAAAAGGACATTATGGAACTAGAAAAGGTGCAAGGAAGGGCTGCAAAACTAATAAGGGGATTGGAAGATTTTAGTTATGAAAGAATAAAAAAATTACACCTACATACGCCAGAAAAAAAAGGCGTCTAAGAGGGGAGATTATGACATTATACAATTGGCCCTACACATATTTATACAAAGAACAAAAGGTCATCATCCAGGGAAGGGATTCTTTACAGAACGGGCAATAAAGGTATGGCATTCACTGCAGAGGTGCTGCTATCAGATACAGTGGATGTGCTGAAAAAAAGGAAAAGTCTGGATATTTTTTTTTCTTGGAAAAGCATACAGGGCTATAAATTATAGAACATTTTAGATCTTCATGATTCAAGGAGAAATCGGATTGCCTTTTGGATTCTAGGAGGATTCTAAGTAGCAACATCCAAAAAAATAGCTCAATTGGTATTTTTGCCTTCTTTTGGATCAAAAGCAGGAAGGATAGGTGGGAGGTTTGAACAAGATGGACTATGTTGTTAATGCATAGTACAATCAGTGAGATTCAAGTCACTGCACCAACTAGTACCTGCGTGTGTCATTTAATCCTGATCTCTATGAATCTCTCATCTTTCCAGGGGACGGAAGGGCTGGTAATAGAGGGTGGCTCCAAATATTGTGTTTGAAACTTAAAACCCTCTGTTTTTTCCCTACGCGTTCAGAATGTTTTTGTGTGTGTGTGTGTGTGTGTGTGTGTGTACACCATAGTGTCACACAGACCTAGAAGGAACACTAATGGGTAAACAGACATTCTCCTCCTTATGTAAACGGGCATAACACAGAACCCATTAGCCGTTTGAAATTGCTGGGTGGTGCGTGAGTGTAAAATTTTACATGACGTTTTCCCAAGAATGTACAGCATCTCACATAAGTGCACCGCTCAAATCTTTGTAAATATATTATATCGTTTCATGTGACAACACTGAAGAAATTACACTCTGCCATTGTCTAAACCTTGGCAACAATTAGCCATTTTCCCTCCCCTGTGTCATGTGACTCGTTAGTGTTACAAGATCTCAGATGTGAATGGGGAGCAGTTGTGTTAAATGTGGTGTTATCGTTCTCACACTCTCATACTGGTCACTGGAAGTTCAACATGGCACTTCATGGCAAAGCGCTTTATGAGGATCTGAAAAAAAGAATTGCTGCTCTACATAAAGATGGCCTAGGCTATGAAACTGAGCTACAGCACGGTGGGCAAGACCAAAGAGGGGTTTCACAGGACAGGTTCCACTCAGAACAGGCCTGGCCATGGTCAACCAAAGAAGTTAAGTGCACGTGCTCAGCGTCATATCCAGAGGATGTCTTTGGGAAATAGATGTCTGAGTGCTGCCAGCATTGCTGCAAAGGTTGAAGGTGGGGGTCAGACGGTCAGTGCTCAGACCATACGCTGCACACTGCATCAAATTGGTCTGCATGGCTGTCTTCCCAGAAGGAAGCCTCTTCTAAAGATGATGCACAAATACCCGCAAATAAAACAGTTTGCTGAAGAAAAGCAGACTAAGGACATGGATTACTGGAACCATGTCCTGTGGTCCGATGAGACCAAGATAAACTTATTTGGTTCAGATAGTGTCAAGCGTGTGTGGTGGCAACCAGGTGAGGAGTACAAAGACAAGTGTGTCTTGCCTACAGTCAAGCATGGTGGTAGGAGTGCCATGGTCTGGGCCTGCATGAGTGCTGCAGCCACTAGGGAGCTATAGTTCATTGAGGGAACCATGAATGCCAACATGTACTGTCACATACTGAAGCAGAGCCTGATCCCCTCCCTTCGGAGACTGGGCCACAGGGCAGTATTCCAAGATGATAACGACCCCAAACACACCTCCAAGAAGACCACTCCAAGACGAGCTGAGGGTAAAGGTGATGGACTGGCCAAGCATGTCTCCAGACCTAAACCCTATTGAGCATATGTGGTGCATCCTCAAACGGGGAGCGCAAGGTCTCTGACATCCACCAGTTCCGTGATGCGGTCATGGAGGAAGAGTGGAAGAGGACTCCAGTGGCAACCTGTGAAGCTCTGGAGAACTCCATGCCCAAGAGGGTTAAGGCAGTGCTGGAAAATAATGGTGGCCACACAAAATATTGACACTTTGGGCCCAATTTGGACATTTCCACTTATGGGTGTGCTCACTTTTGTTGCCAAGGCTTTTTCATTAATGGCTGTGTGTTGAGTTATTTTGAGGGGACAGCAAATTTACACTGTTATACAGGCTGTACACGCACTACTTTACATTGTAGCAGAGTCATTTCTTCAGTGTTATCACATGAAAAGATATAATAAAATATTTACAAAAATGTGAGGGGTGTACTCACTTTTGTGAGATACTGTATGTACTCACAAATCCACTCAGAAACGATGTTCTTTAATACTACACTACCACATATACATTATAAGGGGCAGGGAGAAATAAAAACCTTACGGGATTCCTTTTTCAAATCCAAAGGGCCAGAGTTTTTATATTCAGGTCTAAAATAATGTTTTGCAGGTCCGTGGAAGCAAAGATGTGAAGAGCGAAATATTTCTAGTGCATTCACTGGCTGAGGAGTAACTGCTGGGAATAGAAAAGCATGTCATGCATCAGCTGACCAGACATTCCTTTACTTCCTGACTTAAATCCCAAACCTTCTTTAAAGGTGCAGTTCCACTATCAGTGCCTGCTTCTGTATGTGTTAAATACCTGAACTTTTACCTGATTGATAACTTCCGGGAACGTACCGAGAACAGTTTCTATTGCTTAGTTTAGTTGTATTCTGCAGAGCAGGGAACACTACCGATGTACTAATCATTTTCAACAAAGGCAACAGTAGAAAAAAATAGTTAAAAGAGACGGTTCAGTGTCCAAAGCGGCCTCCTCAACAAAAAATGCATACTAAAGCACCATGTAAATACTGCGATATGCACTTAACTTGCATGGAAAAAATAATATACATGTATATATGTTGTGGGCAGACAGAGTAAGTAAAGAAGAACACAATACTCAGGATAATGCCTTATGCTTATCACAGGTTACCAAGCCGGGTTGGGTCATTTTATGTATGATTAAGAAGCCAGGTATATCTGCTGCTGCAGGGCAAGTCCCAGATGTGTGTGAAATACCTAATATACTTTCAACTTTACTCTGAAAACACACATTTAAGCTGTGTATGGAATCACTCAAAGGCACATCCTACAACAGTAAGAATGCATTAACTGCACCTTAATCAATTAGGACCAATATACATTTTACCCATGTCCCCTTACTGAATATTTCTTTAAACAAAAGAACGTTGTCTATTAGTGTGTGTGGGGGGGGTAAGTACGCATGAAGAGTCAGATTTAAAAGCCTGGTACTATTAGAAAGGAAGACATTTGTCTCTACTTTAAAAGAAACCATTCGAAGAAGTTTTGTAGATGGCACTGCAGACAAAAGTAAAATAAATAAAGGGAATTTAAAATAGAAAGGTACAGGGCAGGATTAGAATACTGGGAAAGTGTCCTGTTACACCCGGCGTTACGTATAATGTGTCTGGTGGGACGTGCATCGAGTACAAACTTCTCAATGCCAGGTAGCTGCTGGGTTAAAAATATTTTTGCAACTACTGGGTAGTTCCGGCCACGGAGAGGATGAAGCCGTTCAAAAACACCCAGAACGAAACAAGAAATCGAGCATGTCCTCTGCACACACTATGTGCTTACATTACATACGTGTAACCCTATCAGCATTACATACATTTCTATGTAATATAAGTGCATGTTGTGTACAGATGACTGAATACATGTTTTATTTGTTTTATTCTGTGTGCTTTTAGCAGCTGTTGGAAAATATTTAAGGTGTTAGTTATGACTTCTTAGGAATTGTTGCAAACTTCACACCTATGGGGTTTATTCACTAAAGTGAGTAGACAGGAGAGTTGAGCTTTCACGCCGCTGACTGCTCTGTACATTATGAAAAGCTACGCGCATTTTACTCTAAGTTTACTCACACAACTAATTATTTCTTATACACGGCCAGCTCACGCCTTCGTGCTGGAGAAACGTAATAACAGAGACAAAGATGAATTCACAACTCTCCACTAAGTGAATAAACCCCTAAACGCCTCGCAACCTGTGCCCTGCAGCAGTATTATTGTTTCACCTGCTCATCACGTATAAACATATATAATACGCATTCCGCAACTACAAGAACCTGAAGCAAACGTTTCGCTCGGAGGCCTTGCTCTAAGTATTTAGTAAAACTGTCCTTTGAGGTTTCACACAGCGGTTCCCAGATGTACACAGAAAAAAGAAGTGGTTTTGACTGCCAGATCCGATGCCTTTTATCCATCTGGCACTTCGTCAGCGGTGCGTTAACCACGTTGCTGCTGGAGATTAAAAGGTATGGGTACAATTATTCAGAATATTGCTGAATATTTGGAAGTCTTAAATTAAAAAAAAATCCCGTGATACCCGATGTTCCATAAAAACATATATATATATATATATATATTTCAAGTGCAGTTTGAATTTCATAGATGCTAACCTTGGGAGAAACAAATCATACAATCTTGTAAAAATCTTAAAAGGCAGATTTCAAAATAACATACCACTTGCCATATAATGTTACTACTTATGACTCCCACCAGCACAGCAGACATGATATACAATGTTCACACGTGGGCTCACGCTGTTCAAAATGCCGGTGTTTATAGCTGGGATTTAAAGGCTTCTAGACTTCACCATGAGAAAGCAAACACTCCCTGACAACTAACGTACAGTCGTGTGAAAATTTTGAATTCTACGGTTTTACACAATAACAATCATCTGTTTCTTTGCAGGTATAAAAAGTAGGTAAACTCACACATATATCACACCGTGGCATGAGTTATTCAACAAAAACAAAGCCAAAATAGAGAAGCCATGTGTGTACGCCCTTACTGCTTCCATAGGAATTAAGATGTTAAGTAGCAGACAGGTGCAGCTAATCAAATGCCCTTGATTAATTGATCATCAGCAAGTGTGACCACCTTTATAAAAGCCAAAGTTTGTTGGTCTGGAGCGTTCAGGTGTGTGTTAACACAATACCCAGGAGGAAAGAAAAAAACAATGGTCTTAGAGAAACAATTGTTGCTGCCTATCAGTCTGGGGGTTATAAGGCCATTTGCAAACAATTTGAAGTCCATCATTCTACAGTGAGAAAAATTATTCAAAAGCAGAAAACATTTAAGGTGGTTGCCAATATTCCCACCCCAAGGTCAGACCCTGCAATGCTGTTACATCTCAGACTCTACAGGCCTCAGTTAGTATGTTTGGGGAAACCAAACACAGCATCTCATCACAAACACCCCGTACTAACTGTCAAGCACGGTGGTGGAGGGGGTGATGATTTGGTCTTGTTTTGAAGTCACGGGACCTGGGAACCTTGCAATCATTGAGTCGACCATAAACTCCTCTGTATACCAAAGTATTCTAGAGTCAATTGTGAGGCCATCTGTCTGACAGTTAAAGCTTGGCCGAAATTGGGTCATGCAACAGGGCAATGATTCCAAGCACACCAGCAAATCTACAACAGAATGGCTGAAACAGAAAAGAATCAAAGTGTTGCAATGGCCCAGTCAAATCCAGAACTCAACCCGATTGAAACGTTGTGGAGGGACCTTAAGAGAGCTGTGCATAAACAAATGCTCGGAAACCTCAACGAACTGAAGCAACGTTGTAAAGAACAGCGAGCTAAAATTCCTCCACGTGAGAGACTGATAAAGACAAACAGAAAATGATTACTTTAAGTTATTGCTGCTAACGGTGGTTCTACAAGCAATTGAATCATAAGATGCATTTAATTTTTCACACATGACTTTATTTTTGTTGAAAAAATCATGACAGTGTCATATGTCATGTGTGGTTCATCTGAGGTTGCACTCTTTAGACACACTAAGGAACAGAGGGTGTACTTTCTTTTTCACATGAAATGCCAGAAATGCCATGTACTTGGTGTACCCAAAATATTTACAAAATAAAATAGTGCCATTCCTTCAGCTTTAAGCGAAAAAGCTACAAATGTGTACCATTTATCGTTAAATGACCACTACCATAAATCTAAGTTTTATCTTACTTAGGCAGACCTTGTATGCACACATACACACACTTAAGTTGTTTTCCTAATGCACACTAGGGTAATCATTACTACCCAACATACACCAATTCCATATAGAGTGCAACCTCTGTAGATCACTTCCATGGCAACATTAAGATGAAAGTCAACATCAGAAATGGGCCACTGCGTGTTTGCGTGTTCTCTCTCCGTAATGATCATTATTAATGGCCAGCTGACACAGGCAGACATCACTCTATACTCACTCACGCTGCCACTCCAATGGCAGATCAGGTGCTGCAGTGTACGCCCATTGACTGCATTTGTACAACTCCATGCTGCGTGAGCATAGGAAATGCGTGACCTGTCACAGCCAGCCGCCGGAATTAAAGTGCCGTTGCCGCCCCACCATCCTCAGTTGGGCTTCCATCAACCCCCTGTAGTCAGTCAGGCTTTCACCACTGGCTGCAATCAGGATGCATGGTACAGCTGGTTGACTGCCCCTCTCCTCCTCTGAGGACATCTCCTCTGAGCCATGTTGGTTTTCCTGGACTACAGCTACCAACACGCATTAAGTGCAGTTCTACAGATGTCGGCGTGCAAGGAAGCAATAACTCCAATTGTCAGGGCTGTTGGCAACTACATGACATCACATTGTAAAAGCTCATTTTAAAGGAAAGAAAAAAGTGCATGGGTTTTATAGAGCAAATAGAAATGTTCATTCATATATTTACCATATGGGACAAAGGAACAGCCATAATACACTGCCACTGACCTGACTGGCACAAAACATTGTTACCCACAAATAAAAAGGGTGTTTTCTGGAATTTGTGAATCACGTATACATAGTTTAGAATTATTCGATAATGACTTCCTATTAAGAGACATAATTAATAAGCTGGTGACACTTAAACTCCATGTTTGATGATGAAATATGAATGACCAACATAATTTATCCCTATACTGGAATATGATGAGCAACACGTTAGCTGTTTTTCCTCTTGCAAACGCGTGGAGCATTTGCACTATTAAATATCTCCCCCTGCTTAATGCACCTCCTGCTTTCCAGTGTGCATGCGTAGAATACAGAAATTTTATTTTTTTATTATTATTATTTCTTACAGGTAATTTAGCATACATTATTCCATAAGGGTCTGTATGGGACACGAGAGTATGCATTAAAAGCACAGTCATATAGAGGATATTTTTCAATGCTCCAGCGAGCTACTCTGATAGGTTGGCAGTGGCGCTATATATCTACAGGTATATCTATAGATCTAAGCTCAAAGTAGTGAAGCCAGCGCTCACGGTCTTCAATAACACTACAAATGAAGCATTATTGAAGACCGTGAGTGCTGGCTTCACTATTTTGAGATTATTGTAACTTTGCTATCAGCCAAGCACCGGGCACCATGTCTTTTGAACTAAGAATCTAGTATTTGTCACCTTATTTATGTTGAGGTAGGAGTGCAGGGTTATTTGTTATTTTTCGTATCTATAGATATAGATATATATATATAGAAAGAGAGAGAGAGAGAGAGAGAGAGAGAGAGAGGGCAGGAAGGAAGTTTTGGATAGGTTGCAAAAGTAACATTAATCTTTAGATCGGATTGTGAATTTGTTAAAGCAGAGACTTTTTGCTTCTGAAGCCCACACTTTATTTGTGATGAAGAATAAGATGACTCCATAAAATGACATACATACACACATATATTATATATATATATATATATATGTATATATATATATATATATATATATATGTATATATGTATATATATATATATATATATATATATATATATATACACACATATATATACACACATATATATATATATATATATACACACATACACACACACACACATACATACACACACACACGGTGGGCAACCAATCAGTGGGGATGAAACGGTTCCAAGTTATGCAGAGCTGGCAGTTAGCAGGAGAATACATTTGGAAAGCAGAATTGCTTTCTGTAAAGGTCAGCCTTGAGAAGTGTTTATCTTCTGTTAGCGGGCTGATGTGGATCATAAACACTTATGTGTTATTAATTATCATCCGTTTTGCCTCCACTCAACAAGCCGTACTGTAAAGAGCTGCATTTTATCTTCCTGGTTAAAATGAGTATAATCTGATGAAGGATTAAAAAAATACTATTATGCATAAACGTGTTCTGGGGAGTGAAGGTGGGGATTGGGGTGAATCTAAGGTTGGCCTTATGAAAAGCTTCCATGCATGTTCTCCACAGAAAGCCTGAATACGCATTATGTTGGCGTTATTACGGCATTCATTATCCTCTGTTAGCGTTTCAGAAAACATGCAAATAAATGATCATCATACCTACAGACACTATAACCCTCAAACGCATACTTATACACGTATTGAGATTCAGGAATGGCCAATGAACATATACGCTCCTTTAGAGACGGACTTTAACGGCTGACAAGAAGCTCTGAGGCCCAACTAGTGCCCCCCGCTTCTCCGGCTGTAACATTTCTCGGAGTAATCACTTAGCGGTATAAGCAACACGCATGAAAGTGCACAATAAGCAACATGGTAATAGTTCCCTCTTCCACAGCTGTGAGGTTTAAAAATGCCAGCTCTATATTCTTCAGTTTCACTTCTTGTTTTCAAGGATTTTTTTAAACGCTCCCCTTTTAGCGCACGGCGTGTACATGGAGACATATGTCGAAATCAAACTCATTCAAAAAATGCATTAAACATAACAAAATGGACAAACAGTGCAGTCCGGGCGCAAAGTTCCTTCCGGGGTCGGAGAGGCCAGCGGTACCCAAAACATAAAAAGGAAGGTGTAAGATGCTGCGCTCCTCATTAACCCTGCGGTGGGTTTGTATAGTTTATTTTACAATTAAAGAAACACATTTCACTTTAGAAAGTTGTACAGTTTCATAGGGAAAAAGTTTACTGACAAATTACATTTTCTAATCTTATTTTTTTAACTCAAAATGTACACCTTTTCCTGGCACAGTTTTATAATCCTTTCTCTGCTACAATATTTTCAGTAATGCTCCTAAGGTGATCACGTGGTCCCTTTACATAAAACATTCACATAACGATTCCTCAATTTGTTCTTCCAAGCAGTCCGTCACAATGGAGTATCGCAACAGTCATGGGTATCATTTCTTTGAAGCTGGTTTGGAGGCACCAAGATGAAGACACATAGTAGAGATAAAACAAGCCCTCTGATCCGAGAGCATCTTTAATTCAATAAGATACCAATTGCTTAAGCTTAAGTAATTTCACCTGGCTCAATAAAAAAAAAGTTATCAACTTCATGCTACTGTGTATAACTTATTCATACAGATAGACTAGGAATACGTCTCTTTAAAAAGGGGACACACCTAGGCGTTTCTTTAAATGTAGGTAAGCCCCCTGCTTGTGAGAGCATGAGGGGGGGGGGATTATGCAGAATCCCCTATCCTCCAACAATTTTCCATGCAGAAACACTTCTCCTGACACATGACATACCCCAGCACTGGCTCGGTGAGTGTCAGAGGGGTCTAATGAGAATTAAAATATGTTGGCACTTCAGCAACAATGATTTATATTCTATCCACTTCGCTTAAAGGGAACTTCTTGAAAACATTTGATCAAAATCAAACAATGAAAAATAAATGCATCCAATAAATTATATCAGGTATACAAACAATGACTTGGCACAGATACCCAACTAATATTTATCTATATTAATTTAACGCCAGACAGCATTGAGCACAGATGTAAAGAGCAGATTCTGCCCTCTATGTCGTCTTGAAATTAAGCTAGGGTGAATCCATTCGGTGAGAGCCATGGCGGTACACAGTCTCAGATGGCTTCAATTATTTGTCCCTTACAATAAGCTCTAAAATAGACGTTGCTGTATTGGATAGTAAATGTGTTTAATGTCCAAATTTCCTTCTTCAACGTCAAAACATAAGGGAGGTCTTCCTCTTTTCATTGACTTCACTCCAGCCTGACTCCAGGCGTAATCCTTCCACCTTCTCCATCCATGCCTCCCTCTCAAAGTCTCCCCAAGCCTCCGGGGACGCATGTTCCTTCAGCACTGCTTCCTGGAGTACTTGAAGCGCACATACATACAAACACGGTGCTGTGTCGGTTAGCTGACACACGCACACATCAAGGCTTCAGGATGCAGTGTGCAGGAACTTGCCATCCTGTGCTGATCGATCTTACCCCCTGCACAGACACGACCTCGGACCTCATCAACGGCTTCAGACGCTGCCCAGAAATGTCCAGATCCTGTCTGTGTCTATTCACTGTGTACAGTTGACCATAATGTCCCTAGGAATTAGCAGACCACATGATCTATAATAAAAGCAGCAAGTCTTTGAAATATACACCTAACAAAATACGTACATGTAAGGGACGCTGATAAAGAGTCAGCAAGTTTATATCCACTTGGCACTCTAAGTACACAGGGCCGCATAGAAGTAATTGTTTGACTGTGCAAATGTGTGACAAATTCTCTTAAATTAACTAATTTAGAGGTCCTTAAAGTCTATGGATTAGAATCTATGTGTCTTCTTATTGAGAACACACCTTTGAATCCAAAACTTACATTACTTTTATTTTGTCTGGAATGCCAACAGATTCTGTAGCACTAGTGAAAAGAAAATCGAGATTATTACTGGCAATATACCTTGTGAGTTTATGATCTATTGTCTATTCTAATCTGTAATTTATTTATCACCTCATTAGCGCCTGCTTGATGTAACCATTCAAACAGAATCATTTACGTTTGCTATAGACTGGTTGCCAGGAAAGTCTGCTAACAGTCTTATCAGGCATTATATTATGCACGATTTTCCCACGCTGTCACGATTCATCCCTTGCTGCTTCGGCATGGAACATGGATCTCATTCTTTGCAGGATCTCCTAAACTGGTCTGGAGCGAGATTAGTGTTCTCACCGAGGCTGCGACAGCGTGGGAAACCTCGGCTGTTCTTCCACAAAGGTGCTGTCTTTACCTAATATGCTAAAGGGCAATTAAATACACGAAGACAGGGGACATTTAACTCTTCATGTAAAACAGCAGGTAGTGCGAAAGCAACCACTGCCTCTACAACCACCGATTAACTACAGTTCCCGTGGTTAACCCCATATTATTATATAGTGAATCTCACAGAAATATATATATATATATATATATATATATATATACACATATATATATATATATATATATATATATATATACACACATATATATATATATATATATATATATATATATATATATATATATATATATATATACACATACTTTTTTTTTTTTTTTTTTTTTTAAAGGACAGTGTAATAATGCCCCACCAATGATGGCTTTACTTTACAACCCAACTCTCACTGAGAGTCCCTTTGCCAGTTCTGGCCACTTGAAATCAATGAATCCATGGGAGTGCTGTCTGTGCATGCACGACCCAGTGCTGGAGCTGCCTGGCAAGTAAACCGTGGCTTTGAACTGGTGAGAAGTAGTCAACACAACCTCAGAAGGGGTGAGAAGTTATGATCTGGCCACTTTAACTAATGCTAAGATTAGAAACACCCGTTTCTATGGGATGCCCAAATCTGTATCAAACCCCATCCATAATTTCTAAGGGATGCTTTTACAGGGGTTACAGATACGACAGAGGTCCTTGCCGCTATAAAAACAACTGTGTTGGGCTAAGCAGAGCTGTCCTTTTAGTAGCGTGGTTTAGTAGCCCGTTTAGTTTCGATCAGAGTTTTGGTCATTCAAACACCAGACCAAGAACACTTAAGCTAAATAGTTTAAAAAGTATAAGAATGTAATAAAACAGCTTTGAGTATTACAGCATAAACCCCTTCCTAAATCATGACCGATTGCCCGTGTACAATCCCACCCGCCACACAGAGTATATAAAACACATCAGAAAGCCTTGTGGGAACGCAGCAAGTGGTCAGAGCAGAGCAATGCTATTGATCATCTCATATCTAGAACTAGCGATAAGGGCATTCCCTCATCAACGGATGGTTGTCAATAGGCGGTCTTTTTAAAGACCAAGTATGGGCAATTGCAAAAAAGCAAAGAGCCAGTCCCCAAACTTTTCTTTCTTTTTTTTTTTTTTTGATATGTAGATATCTGTAGCAGTGACTATAATTTTATCCCATCTTTATCTTTTTTTTTACATAAATGAAGCTTGATCTTTCTCGACTTGTGCGACCTTTGATCCAGCTGTGCAGTTGGCACCAGCTTAGTTTGAGGAACTTAGAGGCTGGTTTGGTTCAAGTTTATGATGTAGAAAGCAGACTCCAGAAAGCTGCTTAAACGTATCAGAGATTTATGTGATTTCAGCAGAGAAGCAACATGAAGTAAATCATCACAGCCAAGAAATTGCGAAAGCCTTTAGCCGCACAATGCAGAGAATTCTGAAAGAAGATCTAAGCAAAGGCACACGGGGTAGAGCACCAAACAATAACCTCTAAAGAGCCAGAAACTGCTTACAAAAAAAAGGCAGAGAGGTGACACATCCAGGAAAGGGCTACATTACGCCTTGTATGCGATAAATGTTTCTTTTTTGTTGCATTAATCTGCCACGGGTCTCAGAGGAACTGAGAAACTGTCCTTCCATCCAGAAAGCACTGCGTACACAATAAATAGACAGCTACTGTATCAGAGATGCCACCGAGACTATTCAACTAAGCGATAAGTAACCAGCAATGGGTTACTAAAGAACACAGGATGGCTTACAAACAATACTCAGAGGGCAAGAGTTTAAAGAGTAATTAGAGTTAAGCAATTGCTGGAAAACCCCGGGTGCCAGGCCACCATGGTGCCCAGAATGTGTAGATTAGTGTATTGTGTTAATATGCGTGTACATGAGCATAGAATGTCAGTGTGTGTTACTTTAAGGCGTTTGCAAGCATAAGATAAGATGTTTGTGTCCGTTAACATATGGTAATAGTGTCAATGCATGTTAGTGAATGCCAAGGCTTAAACCCCGGGCTTCAGAAAAATAAACATATGATTGGGGGGGGGAGCTAGCTCGTATCTTTTTTGGCTGTCTCCTAGATCCAAACCACATTTGTCAACCCCTTAGTTAAGCATTCACCAACATCAACACATTTACTTAAAGCCCACATGGAAATTTATTAGCACGTAAACTCTCTCAGAAATAGCATGGCCATAAGAGAAGCAAACCCTAATTTGTTTTATCTTTGTTTCCAATTGAAATGCCGTGGAGTTTGCTTGTTTGTGATTCAGTTGCAATCATTCTTTTGTAGTGTTTGTTGATAGAAATTAAATAACTATCTTGTCTGTATCTATGAAATACATAAACCACCCAATAGCGATATTTATAAACTGAGTAAGGCTCTACATGTGGCCATGGGTAGCGTGAGTTTGCGTGAGGACATCTGTGCAGGCACCTTACCCTTACTGATTGAGAAGCTGCATCAAAGACAGCAAAGTGACAAAGCTATGCGAATGTGTGGCTTACTCCCTTGTACTAACAGAGAACGGTCAGCTAACGGTTAATACTCACTTTACTGAATCCCAAAATGTGAAATGAGGCTTAGCAAGGGTGGAAAAGAGCCTAAAATATAGCTTGCCTGGGAGGCAGAGTCAGTCACTCTAGGACACGGCAGAACCTTCCTAAAGCGCAATCACTACCCAGGGTGGATTAAAATCAAGTTTTTTTTATTTTTATTTAAATCGTATTTTTTTTTTTCATCAAATTTATTTTAATGCTTTTGGAGGAAAAAAAACCAAGTTTTCTAAGATATATTATAGTTCAAAGGTTATCCAGTATGCTATGTAGCATAAGGCTGTATAATTCATATTTACACGTTCGGTAAACTAATTCAATTAATCCAAGATATCCAACCTGAGATAACATCCTGATTGTGAACAAACAAGAGAATGAAGACGAGTGAACCGCAGAAGACGCTTTATGTTTTTCACGTGGACCCAGCTGATGTTTAAAGTTGTTTAAGACACTTTGTTTAACCACTTCAGTTAATAAAGATTGATGTTAAGCAAATACAAGAATATGTATGCTATATAATGTTACTTTTTTAGGTAAACAATTTAAGTAGTTCTCCAAATATGAGTGATTAACTTATATCAGAACTGATTTTAGTTTAATATCGATTTTGCTAGCTGGTTGCCAATTTTAAAGATTACAACTACGAGCAAGAATGAGTCTTTACATTTAAAAATCCTGATTTAAATAGTCTTACTGGCTAGTGATTTCAATCAAATCAAGTAAAGGGGGGGGGTTCAATACAAATAATAGGGGTGCAATTATGTAAAGCAACCTCCGGAAGTGTGCGGAATATTTCTCGCAAGCCAAAACTTTTTGCTGAGGAGGTCCATCAGATCAACATTCATACTTTATATAATCAGACGGCACCTACATGCGATGAGGTAACAAGGGAGTGAAAGTTTAACGATCATGTAAGTATACCCACAACACCGAAATACTTTTCTCTACGCCATGGCTGGCCAACTGGGCATACGTTTATGGGCTCAGTGGGTTTCGCATTAGTGTTGTCCATTTTTTTATAGAGAGCTGCATATATCAAACTGAGGCAGTAAGGAGTAATGTAAGGAAGTATATAGGAGAACCTACTGATCTCCCAGACAATCCGGGATTCCTAGGAAAGTCAACCATCAACATGTAGTACACAGACTGGATAATACGTTAAGTCATTTTGATGATGCGCCTCTCCTCATCTGAAAAGGTTGGGGAAGCCCTGCCCCGTACACAGACTACTCATATTGTTGGGATTAAATTATAACATTTGCCGTTAATCTGCAATTTCAGTGTCTCACATTAAAGTAAGACGTTACGATCTCCTTCAAATATTTTCATTTATTCTTAGCAAAACTACCTAAAGCCTCAATGATTCTTCTCAACCCTTAAAAATAAGGACGTGAACTAAACGTTTTACTCCGCTGCTTCCTGACGGCAGAAAAGGGTATGACCGGCCCTTGATATTTTTAGTGTATTATAAACAGTAATATTTTTATCATGGAAAAAAATATTACTCGACTCACCCCTAATCACAGATTACACAACGTGCTGAAGTGATACGATCAATAAACTTTCTAGAAAATACGCAAATCATACAGACCAAATGAGAAAGCCTGACGCAATGAACACAGACTGTACTGAAAACAGGGACAGCTGCTCTTAAAACCGAGAAAGCCGTGTTTGTCCCAGTTCAATAATTTGAGTTTGTGAAGAATAAAAGTTGCTTCACTACAAGGACCTGTGGAGATTTGCAATGCTTTTTAAAAGTAAACTCCTACGACAGGGTTTTATTACCATTAAACCGCTTTTAAATAAAAACATTTTCAAGACAGGTATAGTATTCACGAAATGCAGTCTGACGGACAAAGCTTGCTGTACCTGCGCGTGAATTCAAGCACGCCAAGTTCTTTCCATCCCACTACATGGCAAAAAGATTTGGCCAGTCTTACGGAGCGGCCCGGATGGACCATCTGACCAATGAACGTGTAATGGAGGAAAGTACTTCTTTAAATAAGCAGCACTTTATTGGCTCCGCTATAAACAATGAGCCAAGGTACGTCAGTAGGAAATGTCACCAAACTATGGCGTGACTACCTTCAATGGCAACTTCAGCAGAAGAATAGGAAAAGCTGCTTCTTTATGGCAAAATTGTATTACTGTACACAACACTCAAAAATAGTATTTTCATTTCCAAGTTACTATATTGTAAGGAGCTGCAAGTGACAAAAACCCCAATTCTAGTGAAACCAGGGGAACTTAACTAATCAAATGTAATTAAACACTCTATAAAACAGTAACCTATAAAGTTATCAGGGCCCCCCCAAACTAAAAATGCATAATTACCAAAAGCCCCTTCTTAACTTTCATAACCTAGAGTACAAAGTCCAAAGAGAATAGAGTGAGAGGATCACTAAGAATAGTATTTGGATTAGCAAAGCTCTAAATATAATGGGCTTTATTAACTAAAGGAAGAGTTTTGGGTGTAACTGTCATGTCACTATTCATTTTGAAGGGCCAAACCTGGGAGGTTTCTCCACCGTCCAGAGATGAGCTAGCCCTGTATAATGCATAAGGACATATGTAAGGACAAGTAACTTTTTACTGAATAGAATAGATTCAGGTCTTATACAAACTAAGGACACCTTTAACAAGGAGAGGGGAGAAATCCTCCATCAAAACCCTCAGTGATAGTCACGGTTACACCAGTGCTTCCAAATAAAAAGAACAGTTCTGATTAGAAACAATAAGCTGGTAAGTATATCGGAATATACCCAATGGAACAGATATCTGCCTATAAGACAGTTACATAATATATAATACGGGAAAGGGAGTCGGCGGGAGCACAGACCACATACAGATGTATCCACCATCCGGCAAACAGACCACCACAACTACAGCTTGGATGCCACGAAAGCCCAATGTAACAAATCAGGTGCCAAGGAGGTCCTTCCCAGATTACTTCAAGAAACAATCAGACGCGAGTACAACTGATAAGCAAGCGACCACGAAAACAGCGGCAGGCAACATTAACACATGTATTTCTCCACAGATATATATAAATAATGAATGTTTCATACGGCAGCAACAAACATGCAATGGGGATAAATACTTGAAGGCATTTTACTTAGTATGTTCATGAAAATTAAATGTACATATTGTGCAGCCGAGAAGGAGCCAGGCAATGTACAAATCAAACACTTTCACACAAAACACGACAACTTCCCGCGTCACACGCATTAACATTAAGCGTTGTGCATGTTAGTATGCGGCATCGAGGGGTACAGTTATAAGAACATAAAAAAAGGTAATGTTGGCAGAAGACAAATAAATGTGACTTGGTGGAATGGTTACATACAATAGCAGGAAGCATGGAAAGGAGAGAGAAGCAGCGATTGACGAGGAAGCGTAATAAACGTGCAATTGGTTATATATACCTGTTCCTGTATGGCAGGGCTCTAAAACACAATAATGAAGAGCCAATGGATGACATTACCCGGAAACTGTGTTTGGCAGTTGGTGATGTATCCCATTTTTTTTTTGACCTACAATCATGTCAGTTCTCGTCTTGTCATACCCCTTGAATATATGTATTGTATTAGGCACTGTGTAAATTGTTGGCGCTATATAAATAAAAGATAATAATAATAATAATAATAATAATGTATAACATCGCGCATGTAAATTGAAATTATTATTTTTTTTTTTTTTTACACATTACAATAAATTTGTGAATAAAAAAAAAATTATCTATCCTCGATCGTTCTATACACATGTGGCACAGGTGTCCAAATGGAGCCAAGGAGAAAGTACAAGGAGAGGTCAATGAGAACAAAAATATAAAGTAACACATGGCCCAGATGCATCATGGCTCCACACTACAGGTCAACAAAGGGCAGCAAGACGCACCTTGGGGTCACAAGAGCACAAAGCAGCGCAGCACAGAGAAAAGTGTAATGAAATGGGTTAAAAGACAGATAACAGTAAGTCACAGATAACAGTAAGTCACAGAGGCATCCAAAGAGAGCAACACCAGCCTGCACAACAAAACACCAGGGGCAAAATCAAGCAATGAAGCACCTGGGACATACCCAAAACTGCTATACCGGTCCTTAATGAGCATGATGCCCACCAATCAGATCTCGTATTGTGTGTGTAATATATATATATACACACACACACACACATACATATATATATATATATATATTCATTCATCACACACATCTGCATACATGTTTATACACATCACACTGCGGGAATAGTTAACAGACAGCTGCTGTTGCAGATACATAGTCCTGTGATTAACAGGAACGGGCCGTGTGTGTAAAATACACTCGTAGGGCATTACATTTAAAGTGTGGAGTAACTAGCAAGAAACCGTCTACTGGTTGCTATAGTAATTAGGACACATTTTCCAAGCGGCTGTATATCATTCCATGGATATGGGCCACACTGCACACAAACACAGCTTGGGGTGATACAGACACAATGAAGAGGAGCTGCGTGGGATCCCATAAACACACACACATGAGACGTCATACAAAGCTTGGAGAATCCCTCACACACGTGTACGAGGGCCAACTCTCTCACACACAGCCGAAGGTCTCACATAAAGCCCGGCTACTCGGGGCTAGAAAGCACAAGCAGCGCCAGGGGCCGACCTCTACCACGGGGCGGCTGCAATATTTAACCCAAGGCCTGCAACCCCCTGCCCACCCGGTAGACAGGCCCTCGCCCCTCAACTCCCGGCACTCGGTCTTCTTGCTCCTCTCACAACCGCCCCGACTCCCAGACTTACCCTGTCACAACAGGCGCCATCTTCCACAAACTCTCGCCAAAACTCCAAACCTCGCGAGGACTGGCTGCTGTTTGTACCACGCCCACTAACGCCATGGCACGCCTATATCGGTTCGGAAGTCACGCCCCTTCCCAGCCTCTCTAAACCTAGGAAGTGTGAGAATGGGACGGTGTGTGAATGTAGGCGTGTCCTTTACCTGCTAACTGTGGGAGTAAAGCGAGACTTCGTATAAACGATTGTGTTTGTGTGAGTTCCCAGTCGGTGTGAAGGTGAGCCTGTGTACTGTGACAGCATATGTAATATATACCCCCATACGCATCTATAAGTATGCAAATACGCTACGAAACTCCATAATACACAAATAACTGTATGTGAGCACAGTTACATAGCGTTCACCCCCATTCATTGCTTCCGTTTATTCGGCCGTATTGCTTGTACATTAAGCACATTTCAAGAGTTTATTTTTTTCCCTAATGCATCATTATTAGAAGTCTAGCAATCATAGGGGGGAAAGTCGCCGGCACTCCAAGGGTTAAGCGTGGGGGAGGCTGGAATCCGTATCCAATCCCAGACGCCGGCGAGGAACGGCGGAGTCACAACCTTCGATTCTCAGACACAACAGGCGTGGGAACTTTAGCAAGTCTCGCGAGAGATGCCTATTAATTGTAAGTAAATGCTGAAGTCTCGCGAGACTAGCCTCAGACAATAAGAGTTGTCCTGAAGGAGGGGAGAGAGAGAAATCTGTGAATTTGTTGCGTAAAAGCAGCTTCTGTTGGCGGGTTTACAGCTTTGTAAATATACAAACAATCGAGAGTTTAGGAGTAGGTGCACAGTAACTGACCCTCAGTAAGAGCAGTTTCCTGCATGCTCGTCTGTCTGCGCCATTCATGTTTTTACATGCGCCCAAATGTCACTCTAGAGACTCTGAAATTACATTTGGAGGCCGTATACTTAATAAATGCAAACCAGCGTGGGAATTGTAATATCCAATACCCTTAGGGATCTATTCATTACAGCGTTATGGAATATGATGGCGCTATATAAAATATTAAAGAATTCTGAAGAAATTGACAGGAGTGTTGTGGTTTCAACTCTTTCATTATGAGTGGTCCACACCGGCCGGTTTCTCCAACAAGAAGGCCCGAGCTGGCCATGTTTAATTGAAGAATCTCTCTGACATAGAGATCTCTGTAATAATAATAAGACAGACTTGGGTAACTAGGTGAGTAACACAATATGCCTTTGCATTGTTTTCTACCCAAAGAGCTGAGTAACCGTTTTTTAAAGCTAAATCAATGTAAGAATGCCCACCTTCATTTAAAGTCAAATACACGGATATAATTGATAACAGGTACATTTTACTGGCATTCTGCACTTATGTCAAGGTAAACATTCTTCGTACTCTCACTCAGGGTTGAGTGGTACTCTCAAGTAAAACAGCTTATACCCACAAAGAGATTTTTGATATGTAAGAATTGTCATCTCATGCACTGTGTCCAAGGGCTTTAGTAACTAATTCATTATACAGCCCAAGTCCTTCATAATGGATAACAAAGTGAGGGAGTTGTAACCACAGATCTACAAACGCTTCCTTTAGTGAACAAACCCTAATGTGTGTCTTCTTAAATGATATACCTAGACGGCGTATGTATTACTTTTTTTAGAGCGGATCATATAACATCAGAATATGTAGGCTACAGGGTCCGTTATCCCATTAAATGTAATAGACGCTACGGTTTCTCAGATAGCCTGTTGGCTACATTGAGCACCTGGAGGCACATCCAGCCTACAGGCCACCCAATGGGCAGTGGTGATCTACAAGTGTAAGTGCACAGTATGTTAGCCTTATACCACTATCACAATCTAATGCGTAGCTGGAACTTTAAGTATAAGGTAGGGTGTGTTTGAATGGCTTTTACAATTAGTGTGCTATCAGCAGTGCGTACAAACTATCATTTTGGGTGCGTTGATCAACACATACTAGTTTGTTTTAGTTGATGAAATTGTCCGGATTTCACTCATGCCTATTCACTGTCCCTCAGAGCCGTTTTACACAACCGACCTCCGATTAAACTAATTGAAACTACACAGGAGCTGTACCGCCATGTTTACCTAAGCTTTCACACTCAGATATAGTTGAAGTGCGTAGAAATTAGCAACTCATGTATTCACTAAGGCCAGCTAGGAAAAGTAAAAAACTTGGCCGCTTGAAAGGAAAAAGCAGCTCAGGTATTCATTAATACAGTTATTTATAGCTATAGAGTTGCACCCAAGGAGCAAACAACTTAAAGCTGCTGCTGTGCATGTTTTTTTATTTCTTTTTTTGGTGTAAGAACGAGCATGTGCACATTTCTATAGAATAAATTAAATAGCGGCTCAATGCGTAGGGCAGCTCTTGCAGTTAACTTTTGTTATATGGATATTTTCTAAAAAAAATAAATAAATGGAGTAATATGAGAGACGAAGATGAGGGTCTTGAATTTCATAGGGAGTTTAAATAAAATAATGTTTTTATATCAGAGAACCATGCCAGAGTGCTAGACCCAATATGTAAGTATATATACACCAATCAGCCATAACATTATGACCACCTTCCTAATATTGTGTAGGTCACCCTTTTGTGGCCAAAACAGCCACAAGACCTCTGAAGGTGTGCTGTGGTATCCGGCACCAAAACCTTAGCAGGTCCTGTAGGTTAAACGTGATTCATCAGGCCAGGCCACCTTCTTCCTTTGCTCAGTGGTCCAGTTCTTATGCTCACATGCCCATTGTAGGCCTGCAGCTATGCAGTCCCATACACAACAAACTGAGATGCACTGTGTGTTCTGACATCTTCCTATCAGAACCAGCATTAACTTTTTCAGCAATTTGATCTACAGTAGCTCTTCCGTTAGATTTGACCACAAGGCCAGCCTTCGCCCCCCACGTGCATCGATGAGCCTTGGTGGCCCAATGACTGTCATCAGTTCTCCACTTTTCCTTCCTTGGATCACTGCTGACCAGGAACACCCCACAAGAGCTGCAGTTTTGAAGATGCTCTGTCCGAGTCGTCTAGCCCCGTAATTTAGCTCTCGTAAAGTTGCTCAGATCCATACGCTTGCCCATTTTTCCTGCTTCTAACACATCAGCTTTGAAGACAAAATGTTCACTTGCTGCCTAATCTATCCCACCCACTGACAGGTGCCATGATAACAAAATTAACAATGTTATTCACTTTATCTGTCAGTGGTCATAATGTTATGGGTGATTGTTGTATATGAGCGTATAAATACTGCAGGAAAGTGTGCATGGGTTGCTACACAGATCAACCAGCCAGTCACAAATTCAGTGACATGAGCCTTTATCATCCATCTCAGTCTTCTTTGAACCAGACTCTCAATACACTCTTTGCAGAAGAAGTCTCTCAATACACTCTTTGCAGAGCTCCTTGTTCAATAATGGCTGAGAGTCAAAAACTGGCCTAATTGCCCAGGTGGTAGGTGTGGGGGATGATGTCTCTGCCTTTTACCCTGACGAATGCCAGATTGTTGCCCCCTTACACATTTAGTTAGTATTACAAATGCGCATATTTGCCGTACATTGTATCTGGGCATTGGGGCCCCTCGACAGAGTTTAGAAGGAGAGTTGCAAGCGCTCCATTTTATGTCACGTAACTGTTAAATGCCGTAGACAGCAAGATTTAGCAGCAGAAATGTAGCGTTGCAAAGCCAAATTCCACATACTGGATATCTGTATTATCCACATGTAGGACATGGCTTTGGTTTAGTAAAAACAAATGAGAATATCCACACTGTAAAAAAAAGGCTTTAGCTAAAATTAAACCAATTTGCAAGGATGTGGTTTTCATGTGGTTTGGGACCATACTTAACTTAGGTTTTCTTGTATATAGGCTGTTTAATTTAATTTGGAAAGTTAAATAATGACCTGTTGACAATGCTATATTCATTCAGTCAAGTGATGTTATAATTGTGAAACAAATACAGAATCCAAAAATTTTTGGTGACATAAGAGACTAAAATACTAAAGCATTCTCTTTGTTCTATCGGTCTGCATTATTGCAACTCCCTACTAACTAACCCGCCCCACTCATGCTTTTCTCCAATCCATTCTAAACATCTATGTTAACCTCTTAAGGACAATGGGTTGCCCTTAAACCCATTAAAAACAATGCATTGTGAGCCCATGTATGGGCTTTGTCATGGAGGGGCTAAACTAATTTTATCCTATCTGCTGCCACACTGTGTGATTCCCCTCCCTGGCGCCCATACCTGACATGATAAAGTTTAACTCACGACCTTATAGCACTGCACTTAACTCCAGATACTCTTCTAACTGATTTCTTCATTCTGCACTCAACATCTCTCTCCAGCCAATAATACTTCTTCCTACTTCTGTATCAAAGGTTTTACCCCTGCTGTACACATTCTTTGGAGTTTCCTACCTCCTCCTGTCACACTCTCACCTACTTTTCATAGAAGCATACAATCTAATACTCACAACCGGCATTGTAAAAAGGAACCATCTCATCTCCCCTCATTTGAGATTGCCGTGCCACTGACTTCTCCATATAACTATCACTGAAATCATCCTCACTCATGTTATTCACCTTCTGTCCCATTTCCCCCGAACCTCCTAATAGATTTTAAGTTTGCAACATAAGGGCAATCTTGTCCTACCGTACCAGTAATATGCAGTCTTCGAATGCAAGAAAAATAAAGCACTAACCTGAGGTGGAAGCTGCAGTTTTGCAATTGCAGCTATCCTCTTCAATAGTAAGACAATTCTTGGCACCAATCGGTTGCTTTGGACACCAAGATAATGTAAAGAGACCATGCATTAAAGTTCATTGCTAGACATTGGAAGGCATATGCCCCCCCCCCCGAAGTGGAGGATGATATTGATGATGTAAGACAAACATGTACCATAGAAATGTGCATCTAATTCACTTAAAGCCTATGATAGAATTTGGAGTGTTTTAGGGGAAGCGAATACCACAAATAGTGTTTATGTCAGCCCCTCTTGTTGTATCAATCATATTTGTGTTGTTTTACATGTTATAAGGTACTTACATAATATTTAGGAAATTGGATTCTAATTCATACACGTTATTGTATCATAAGCATTTATGGTTATTCTTAGACAGGTACAGTAAATACCGGTACTTCCCCCCCCCCCGTTTTTCCTGCTGTCCATACCAATTTTGTTGTAGTCATGATTTATTTTTGCTTATTAATGATGCATTTACACTTACAATTATTGTACCTCATATATAAAATAAAAGCAAAAGTAACAAAAAAGAAATCATGCTTGTCTTTTCAATGGGACATCAGTTAAGTTGCATATCCTTACATTTATTCACTTAATTTCAACTTTGTGTTATTTGCAAAGTGTAGTTTGGTTGTTGATGACTGCAGCAGTGAATCTTAGCAGCCCATAGGATGGAGATATTACTGGTGAGTATGAGGTGTGGTTTAAAGTGAACGGTAGAAAAAAGGCTCTGGGGTTTCCTTGGTGATATTAACAACAGAGCAAAACAAATTAAAATAGCTCCGTCACTAACTCCCATACAGAGATCACAGCCCGACAGTAGCCTGGTTACACCTATACAGAGAGGTTTATTGGGTTCAACTGTATTGATCTGAGAAAACAGAGATTCCCTTGTATGCCTGCTTTATATTCTTCCAAAACATTGGAAACCAATTACATTAACCCCTACACTACCAGGGGGCTGTAACAAACTACAAGATTTTGGCAACAATTCTGTCTTTTTTTTTTCAATAAACATTGTATTTGGTAATTTGATAACATGCATTGTTAGTTTATTTTGAACTGGTATGATACAGTGCATGTTATTATAATTTATTTATTGTTTTATATAGAGCCATTGTATTCCACAGGGCTGTAAGTACTATACAACATAATTCGAATAACAGAAACAATGGGTAAGGTGGACCCTATGTCTGGTAGTGTATTTTTAAATAATGTGATGGGAAAAGTGGATTTGTGTCAGCTGCCCAAAAGCAGAAAAGTGATTTAGTTTTATGTTAAATATTCTGTTGCAGACTAGTATGCAAAGAAGCTGGCAAACATTTTAAAATATTTTTTAAACATGCAACATGGGAAAGGCATGACCAAGAAGCAAATATGATGTTAGGATTTGTCTGCGAGAAAAGAATGGACTGAAATGGGTTTTTATCTGCCGTAAACATCTATGTTTTTTATTAGTACTTTATTGTGATGAGAATCCCTGCAAGTGTTAAAATGTATACAACACCACTTCTTATGTATAACCCCCAATGTGTTTTAATGACAAAGCCTGTACATGTATGTGCTCAAAATACATTGTTTTCAATGGGTTTAGGGACAGCCCATTGTCCTTAAGGGGTTAAAAGATACTGAACTTTAATAATTAACAATTTTCACTTACAGAGGAAGAAACTGATGAAATACAGATAATAACTTATGCCAAAAGTTATATTATTTTACCAATGCAATGACTTAGATTTCCCTTCTAGCCGAACGCAGCTAGTAATTAAGGGTCTACGTAGGCCAAATACACAGTAAGTTTTTTTCTCTTTGGGTAGGGTGTAGTTTAGATATATGCCAGTTGGAGGACGTATGCTTGCCCAGATTTTCAGGAAATCGACTGCCTGCAGGTCATAGGATGTCCAACGAGAGCCATTAGTCCTCTCCAGGCTGCCAAACCAACACATATACAGTCCTGCACATACCAACAATAATATGCAACGTGCTGTGAGCCCTGCTTTGGGTGTTCGTGGGTAATTGCTTTAGTTTTCAGGTACACAAAGTACTTAAAGGAACATTACTGCGTACTCAATGCAACACTTTCATGTTTTGGTTTTTACTTAAAAATGAGATTTCCGCATTAACACATTACATCACACAGAGTGGGTTTCTTACCTGGTCCTGGCTACAGCTTACACTGAACTCCGTGTGGAGGGCCTCAGCCAATCAGGACAGGCATCTGATCTCTCAACCAATCAGGAGAGTTGAGAAGTCTCTCCTCATTGGCGGAGACATCCTTCATCCTCCAACCCCCTCTAATTAGTGGTCCTGTGCAGAGCTCTTTTTTTTTTTAAACAGAAGGAAACTTTGTGTCCCTGAGGAGTGCCCCTTGAGTGAGCTTGACTATACATTATCCATCCCCTGTGAGCTTCTGGTGCAGGAAGCGCTTGGGTGTCCCTGTAGAATGTATAGTTCAATCAGTAAGATTTCTTCAAAGCCTCCTCACCCATTGCATCATGCAATATAAAGGACCAGCTCAGATTTGAAGTTAGGGAAATTTGCCAGTGTTAGCCCTTTGTAATGAATCGGACCAGGGGCAGATCGGGTGGGAATGTGGTGATGTTGGCTAGCGGCCCACCGGGCATTTGCGCGGTGTGGCTGATGGCCAGTCCAGGACTAAATTGAACCAGCAATCAAATGTGTAAATGAACCAAAAAAAAGCAATGACCATGATGGCCCTGCAGCACAGACGATATGGTGTCCTGTTGGCACTAGTCACACTCACATAGCGCCAATGTCTGCTACAGTATCCCCTTAACACCAATTGTCACACAATGCTGCCAAAATACACCAACATATTTACAATATTATAACAGGTCAGGGCCAAAATAATACATTGCAACTATTTAAAATGGTGTATGGTATGCTCAAACAAAAAACAGTAGAAAATACATTTAAGATGTTTAGCATTTATAAAGATGTTTGAAATGTGTGGTTCATTCAAGTCTAAAAAAAAGGGTAAACATTTGTATGAAAGGGGCTTTGCTATCACGCCTCGTTTCCCTTCTGCTACTGTGATACGTCAAATGTTAACCCTTAAAGACTCTTGTATGTGTTAAACAATGTATATCTAGCGTTATGCACTTAAAATCTATGTAACTTTAGAATACCAAAATGTATGTCCGAAGTTCCGTATGTTGGAGCGTACAGAGGGTATCTGTAGTTATTATGCAAACACTTTTATAAATTATGACAATGTGCCAGTCTTGTCATGGATGTCGCATTTCCCAATATTACATTACATTTTGCAGTTCAATATATTTAACTTGGGTAAAGGTATTTACAGATTAAAATAAGCAAAATCTACATTATGTGTATACCATGGAAGCAGTCATTTTAACCTGCTTTCAAGATTTACTTGATTATCCGTCACAATTTATTTATCTCTTACTGGTAAGTTGCTGATTGTGTTTTATTGGTTCCAGCAGGCTCCAACCTCAAATAAAGATCTGACTATAAGACTAAGATCCAGATCCCCACAGCGCTGCAGGGGACCTGGATCCTCCTCTCTAGCAGCCGGTGGACGTGTGTGCGATGCACGCAGACAACCTCCCTTCCGCTGGGGCTTCTATGACGGAGCGCCACGACCTTCCAGCACTCAGTCATAGAAGCCCCGGTGGAAGTGCTGGGCAACAGCAGCAGAGGTTGTTTACGCGAATCACACAGATGTTCACCGGTTGCCTCCACTAGACACCAGGGAGTCTGGAGCACAAGGGAAGTCTAGGGATGCATTGGTAAGTCTGGGGGGGGGGCAGAGTGGCATATAGGGAGGTATAAGGCATATCTGGGGGGCAGAGGGGCATTTCTGGGTGGCAGAGCGGCAAGCTTCAGGGCAGATGTGCATAACTGGGGGGCAGGTTGGCAAATAAAAGGAAATGAAAACCAGAAATGCATTTTTTTTATTATTATTTTTATTAAATATGAAAAAGTTGTTTACATGTTGACTAATAAAAAAAATTTCCTATAGGGTAGTCTTATATTCAGGCTTTTTCTTTCTTTTCCTAAATTAGTACGGTAACAACCCCTTGCTTTAAAACCAGATATTATTAATATCATTAATTACACTCATTGCCAAAAATGCACAGGCTTTTTTAATTCCGTAAGGGCCAGGGCTAGTTTAGACTACAGGATCATAATTTCTAATGTATTGTACCCACACAGGTAAAAAGTCAGGACACGTAAGGCTTTTAAAAAAAAAAAAAATATATATATATATATATATATATATACATATATATACATACATACATACTGGGATATGGGAATTTATTTAAAACAAAACATTTATTCACAGTTTTGCAGGTCTCTAAATTATACAGGCGTGCCAATGGGAATAAAAATTCCCCCCAAAAATGTTATTTTACCCTAATTTGGAAACCACCCTATATTCCTATATGATTTTCATGTATTTTAAGTTTCCAAGGTAAAGTAATTAAATATAACAAATTAACTCCTTACTGACAAGTAAAAAGAAATCTAAAAGTTTTTTAATAAAATAAATCTTGGACTTGTTACCTAGTGATCCACTGATTTCTTACTATTCTCTCTCACTCATAATCACAGTGAGCAGGAGAGAGTCAGAGACAAAGACAGTGCTTACAAGTCTTGCCTTTGTCATCCGTCGTTACCTGTGCTTGTGATTTGCTCTACAAGCAATCGCGTGTGTGGAACTCAGTAGTACAACATGGAGCGTGGAGCAGTTGTGCAACAGTTGTGCCCTACAATTGCATTGCGTTATCAATGTCCTTCCAGGTACATCATGGGTCAGGAAGGACATTTTTTTTAATGCAAACCTGCTATGTCAATGGTTGCAAAGGGGTTAATAAATAATTCCAGTTATGCTAAAAGACAGTTCCCATTTTAAAGGGCAAACAGTATGTTTCAAATTAGCTGCCAGTGACTCACTCCAGAACATGATGTTATGTTCAGAAGGGTATGAAGACAAGTTCATATTTTCAAAGAATAATATTAGAAAATGAAAGGGACCATTATTATTACATAGATATATACTGAAGAACTTACTATCATAAAACTAATTTCTTTGTATAAAATGTGATTACCGTAGAGATCCAATTCATGAAACCAGAATTGCAGCCAGAGCCAGATTAAAATGGGAAGCCCCATTGAAAATGAATGCTCAATTACTTTGAGCATTAAGTACACTGCTATATATAGTAATACAGTTTAACGTTGAATAAAAGTGGGTTTTAATTGCTATTGCTCCAATAAACTTTCTTTATTGGCACAACTTGATGTCGTATGCCACTATCAATACCTCAATTTTTTTTTGGGTGTTACAACCAAAATTGCAAACTTTTTTTGCAACAACAAAATATCAGGCATACTTTTGCTTGCATAGGGCTATTATTATATCCACTAAGCTTAATTATTCATGCCCTGCCACTTAAAAACCAGTTGAGTGGCAAACATAGCTACACCCCATCACATCCAGTCACGTGCAAAAAGTCAGTGACTGGATGTGATGATGAGATTTAAAGTCCGACAACAGCTTAAGTGCCTTAGACCTCTTGACACTGTATAACGTTAGTTTACTAACTAGTATTTTTTTTCTATGGAGCTTCCCCTTTAAGTTGCTTATTGTTTTTGCAATATATAAAGATATAGGTAATTATAAATTATTTGCTGATCTGATTGCTTTACAGGATGAAAGGAAACAGCAGAGAAGCAAATGTAAATTCACAGTGCTTAGCAAAATAAATATAGATTTATCGCCATTATATCGCACCCAAGAGTGTAATCATCAAGTAATCATGTAGCAATGTTGTCTGTCAGCGTAATGAAGATGCTTACAAGAATTGTGATAGATCTTCTCTCTGCAGGGAATGGGCTGTAAGTATATATATATATATATATATACACACATTATGATCACCTGCCAAAACAGTCTGACCCGTTGAGGCATGGACCCCACTAGACACCTAGAATGTGTGCTGTGGTATCTGGCACCAAGTATCCTTTAAGCAGGCCCTTTAAGTCCTGTAAGTTGCGAGGTGGGGCCTCCATGGATGCCTCCTGGTGCCGTGTGTTCTCTAGATAAGCAATACACCTGGCCATCCACGTAAGTTAAAAGAAAACATGATTTATCAGACCAGGCCACCATCTTTCATTGCTACGGGGGCAAAGTTCTTATGCTTACATGCTCATTGTAGGCTCTTTTGTTTGTGGACAGGGGTCCTTTCTATCAGAACTAACATTCAGCAGCTTGAGCTACAGTAGCTCGTCTGTTGGATTTGACCACGCCCTCGCCCCGCCCCCACATGCATCAAGGAGCCTTGCCTGTCTATGACCCTGTCTCCGCTTTTCCTTCCTTGGACCACTTTTGATAGGTACTGATCACTGCAGACACAGGAACTGCAGTTTTGGAGTTTTGGAGCTGCTCTGACCCAGTCGTCTAGCCATCCCAATTTGGTTCTTGTCAAAGTCGTCAGTTCCTTACTCTTTTTTTTCCTGCTTCTAACACATCAACTTTGAGGACATGGTCACTTGCTGCCGAATATATCCCACCCACCTGTCAGTGGTCATAATGTTATGGCTGATATATTTATGTATGTATATATATATGTGTGTGTGTGTATATATATATATATATATATATATATATATATATATATTATATGGACAAAAGTATTACACCAACTGGGACTTTTTTTTACAAGCAAATACTCAAAAAGAAAAGAAAATAACTTCCTTGGTCTTTAATTTGCTGGCACAGACTGACTTGCTTGACTTGCATGATAGACGTCCACTCTGTTCAAGTATGAAGGAGGCCCACCCTGTTCTCCATTTGCTGTACCCTAGGTATCCCGAAATATCTCATATATCAAGTATATCTCATTTTATTGCAAATGGATCATTGGATGGACATGCTCTAAATTCTGTGTGGAACATTCTCCTGCACGGCAACATTATATATTGACATATTCTTTGGCTTTGTATTATTCGTAGTCTACTTGAGGCTCTGTTGTATATAAAAGGTGTAGCTGCATTTCTCATTTTCATTGAATAGCAAATGTTTAATCTCTGTTTTTATAGACTAAAATCACAAGTGTTGATAGAACTGGAAGGGCAACCTTAATATTAAGAACTATTTTAAATTCACTGATTATAATGTTGATTGCTCCACCTTTGCATTCATTATATCTTGATGTAAATGCAGCTATAATGATCCAGCTTGTATGAAATTAGAGTTAATCTTCACTTCAGAAGACAGAACACAAAAATGAATATTGCCTTACTTAGCCATTCTACTGAAGTTTCTATAGATCTATATTTGCTGTGTCAAGTCTATATTTTGGAGGGACATCAACATGAGGTTCCTTGTTAACCAAAAGTGCAAGTAGAAGATGTAAGTGTAACGTACTTTTCTTGAGATGATTAATTTATTCTCATCTGTGCATATCAATGACCAAGTAATCTAAGATTTGCTAGAAAACCCCCAACACCACGCTATGCAAAATTTCCACTGCTTTGCTAGTCTCCTTCTTTTATACAGAAGCTGCCACTAATGACTATTCTACTATGTTCAGCATTATAGTTGTTATCTTCAACCCACTGTAACTGTTTTTCAATAACAATAATTACACCTAATAACTGTGATGTGCTAAACTGTCGTGTAGCCTTTTGGTTTTCGTCGTCATCATCTGAGTGTCTAGAAGTACACTTCAACACCTTCATTTTCAACCTCCTCAAATCCAACCTCTTTTACTCAATCAACATAGCTTTCGTTGATTTTTTGTAATTTCAAACATATTAATCAAGCCAGGTAAGTATGCATACAATGCATTTGGATCTTTTGTAACAACGTTTCAGGATTCTAAAATGATATCAATGGCCATTTTGATGTTGATACAGACCTCTGATCCTGCTCCCTTGCGATGCACACTGGCAAATGATGCTGTGCATTGGGATATGATGTCATATCCTGGTGCAGTACACTGAAGCTGCGCCCACCGCACAGGAAGGAGACAGGAGTGCCTAGAGGAAGAACCAAGAGGTGGAGGAGCTGCAGCAAAAAAGTGACAGAGGAAAGGCATGGAGACATCCAGGGAGAGAGAGTGTGAGGATGCATTAGTAAGTGTGTGAGAGTGATGGGAGTTATGCTGTACCATTGTCAATATCTTGTTCAATATATAGTGGTGGGAGTATATCAGTCTCTTACTCAGTATGCAGTGATGGGAGTTATCATAATTCCCATCACTATTTACTGAGCCACACATTATTTGAATATATATATAGCACCAGCAGATTCCATAGCACTCTTACAATTACTCAGTAAAATTAAAAATCACCTAACAAAACAAAAGGAGAAAAGGGCCCTCCAGACATAATGAGCCAGACATTGACAGTGGTACAGCATAAATCCTATCTCTAAATACTGAGCCTACCACGTCAATGTCAGGCTCAGTGTATAGTGATAGGAGTTATGCTGTACCACCGTCTATGTGTGGCTCAGTATATAGTTATAGGAGTTTTGCTGTACCATATCTGTTTGATAAATGTAACTTAATTTATTTTTAGGTAAATATTTTATTTTTTCTGATTTCTAGTTTTTTCCAGTTGGCATACAGTTTACTAATTTCTGCAATAAATATTCCTGCCAACATTTTTTTTTTTTGTTAGTGTCTTTTCATTTTAAAGTAAACTCCCAGTTTATTGCATAAACCAACCTAACACTCCTCATACAGATTAAAACAGCAATTGCCTATAATGTTTGTTGTTTTTCTTCTAGGGCATGTATTAAACATTACTTGAGATCCACAAAAAAGTACAAATATATTTTTTGAGAATTAAATACAGAATTGCATATAGTAGCATTAACATATTTTTTTCACATTGCTAAAAGATGCAAAAGATATATTTAAATACAAATCATTAAATCAAAGGTCAATGTATAACACACTTGTTATAAAGTAAATGTGTAATAAAACAGTTAATAACAGTAAGAGCAGGCAGGAATGGAAAGGTTTCTATGTGTAAAACATCAACAGATGTACAAAATAAGGTTTAATAGGGATGTCCTACTATAAGGAACACAGAAGAATTTTACTTACAGCTAATACACTAGGCATAACAGACCATTTATTTACAGGTACCACTTTTTCAATTTAAATCATTGCAAAGCCCCTAAAAAGAAAAACCCACGTCGTTGTAAATGTTTCCCTGTGATTTTCCAAACACACAATCAATTCCAACCCAGCAAAGTTTTGTTGTGTGCTGGCCCAGCTTAAAAAAAATAAAAAACGCCTTTTGCTCACTTAGATCATCTTGTTTATAACATACATTTTAAATTATTTTCATTATTGCAATTTTAAATGTTTTTGCCGTTAAGGCATAGCAAGAAGAGATCACAAAGCCCCTTCCACATGTGACTATAGTTCCACTTTATTTCCACCAGCAAACCTTTCTCTACTTGTAAGCTGAGGTTTTGGCACATTTCTGAAAGTAATAAAAGTTAGGAGATTTTAATATATAAGTTGATAATATATCAGTTATTGCATATGTTTTTCCCACCCAAGTTTATTAACCATTTCACTGATAAAGAGGATGATGACCGAGAATCCTTCGGTGCTGCAAGTACAAAAGCCAATTTGATTTACGTTCATTTTTTGGCTTTTTATTCTGCAGCTTCAATTGCAATGATACAAACCCTTAGGAATGTTATAAACACAGGATACATATTGGTTAACCACTTCTCTGGGAAGTACAAGATATTAACTTTAAATCAACATCAGACTATTTAGATGGATTTCTACAAATATATCCACTATTCTAATTATATATTTTAGGATATATTTTAACAGGTTTCTTGCATTTTGTAAGCAAATTGGTATATAATTACATATACAAAATATATGGATATTTCCATTGAAAAATTATCTGCCAAACGTTTTCTCTTTCTTCCTGGTAAAATCCATAATTTAAACCTAGGGTGTCAAACTTGGCCCTCCATGCAGGAATGATGATAGCGTTTATTTATTTAATTTACACATAGTAACTATTTTTTTATGTATTCCTGAGCAGTGATGTATTCTTCTAAATTGTGAACTTGCAAGCAGGGTCTCTTTACCTAATGTATCAGTTCGTCATAGTCTGTCAATTCTAGTTTTGTCATACCCTTAGAAGGGAAATAAAGGATAATAATAATATTGGTGTGGTCCTCAAGACCTCCATTTTAATAGCTATGGTGTAACCCCATTGGTTGCCTTCTTACAAGAACAGGTAGTTTGTAGAGCTTTTGGATGAGCTGATGAGTTTTTAGTACCCTAGGTGAACTTTGTCACTGGTGCTGTCCCCCTCCTCTTGTACTTGCTATGAAACCTAGGTGAGGACTTGGTGATGGCTTCCTCTTCAGCTCAGTATCCCAATAGATGCATTTGTGGTAGGGTCATCTCACAGAGCATACATGTTATAGGAGAAGTGAGAGAAGATCCCTATGGCTGCTTCCGGTCTCAGATAATCAACTGCCATTTGGGAAGCTATAAAAAATGAAGCTATGCAGTAGATACACCTCCTATTCTGAAAATCTCAATGGTAAAGTTCTATCAGAGAAGCTTGCAGATCTTTTGGGGGGAGGAGGCGCAGGAATAAGTGCAAGAACACTACCTAACAGCAGCATGTGACACTATGAGACAAGTAGTAGACACCACATTTGTATGGTATATGCAAATCGGAGCTTCGAACATTTTAAACATACATGGTTTGGGGAAGCCAACCGTTTCTAGTTCAGTGTTTTTGTGGGTGAAAGGCTCCTGTCACTCACCGATGATTCATTCTAGTTTATCAAATGTCAGTTATCAGTGACAAAGCAGATGTTTTTTATGTAGCTAAACCCTATGAAGTGTTAAACCGAGTTTGTTAAATCGGGGAATTCACCTTTCTTTTTTTGTAAGGATTCAATTACCATTTTGACCGCAATGCATTTGCATAGTAATTTACCTATAACAAGAGCTATTTGAGATCTTGTGATTATAGGCAACGTATAAGATGACTGTAGCAATTTTTGCTCAAGATCCCACAGCAGTGCAGGCGTTAAAGAGGGGGTTTTATATTTTTCACGTATGTAAAAGTGGTGTTGAAGATTTGGATGTACAAAACCATAAAGACCATTTTGGACCTTTGCCCCACCCATGTTCTAATTTCCTTTCTGCATTAACCTTTACCAGTTCTCCTGGGAGGCTATTCCACCTTTCCACAACCCTAATTGTAATACGCTCAAGACAGTCTTTCACTGTTTGTTTAAATATGTAATTATTTGTATAATCTTATTTGGTACCATGCTTTTGGGTCCTGAAATTGTAATTTAAGCTAGTTAAAGAGGGAAACCGAAAAGGATTGGGAGAGGTTGGGATGGGAAAAGGGTTACATTGACATTATTTGAAATATGCAGAATTCTGTAAGATATGACCTCATGTTTGGCGCAAGGAACATTGAAAAATTACACAATTCTCAAAAGGAGCAGGACGTGTTTGGAATGTATTAACCGCTTTATTTACTGCGTTTCAACTCACAAAGGGATTAATTGTTGCTGATTTAAGGTGCTACTTATTGATTTAGATATTGACCATATATCCACTGGTATTTTTTAATGCTCTGTTTCTATGATTTTATGAAGTTATAGGCAAAAGAGCAGGCTGCATAGAGGATACATAGTATTTGGGGAATGAAAAATAATATCTCTAATAACAGAAATAAACTTGTTTTGTCTGTAATACAAACATAGATTACACCTTTTTTTTAATCTAAATTAGTATCATTGGAATATAATTTAAGGGAGACATTGTCATTATGTTACTAACTATTGCAAATACTTTTCATTTCAATTAATACATTTAGATTTAAAAAATAATAATTACACATTCTTGAAGAATGCACGCTTGCCGTTCAGGGCTTCCAAGAGTTAAAAGCTCATTGAATAGTTCAAAAATCTCCCTTTCCAAATAAAAAAAAAAGTGAGTGTGTCTCAAAAAGGTCCTGACCTTGGCGCATATAAGAAATAGAACCTTTTGTCCCCGCTGGAGCGGAGTGAAAAGTGTATCAGTTCCCCTTAGTGTACCTTCCTTTACAAATGACTGCAGTGACAGTTAGACTCTTGGCAACAAGTAGTGTATATACAGCTGCTGAGACACTAAGGTAGCATGGTTCGGCCTGGCTGTCTAATGGAGACAAAAAGAACTGGCGTATGTTGTTAGTTCCAGACCACTGGAACTGCTACACCACCATCTGCTGGGGGTCAGGGCAGTTGTCAGGGTCGGCGTCTGTCTTGAATATAATAAATGCGATCTGCAGGGGGTGAGCACAGCAGTACATGTATACACAAACAATGCTGAAACCTGCTCTCGGGACACAAGCGGCATAACGCCCCGTCACAAGCCACACAATGGAACACAAGAAACTTGATATGCATCAGAAAGGCAGCTCTCTAGATCTAAATGTTGTAACGTCAGGCTGATGGCAGGAATCGGGGAGAAACACTAAAAAGAAAGACGGCTCTAGTGACAATCAAAAAGGAAATGGAAACCTTAGGCCCAGTTTTTATTTCATTGAAAGTCTGAACGAGTTAGTGCTCTCAGGAACGTGAACCATCATGGACAGTGAAGGAAAAAATTATTTGATCCCCTGCGGATTTTGTACGTTTGCCCACTGACAAAGACATGATCAGTCTATAATTTTATTTGAACAGTGAGAGACAGAATAACAACAAAAACACACTTCAAATAGGTTATAAATTGATTTGCATTTTACTCAGTGAAATAAGTATTTGGCCCCCTATCAATCAGCAAGATGTCTGGCTCCCAGGTGTCTTTTATACAGGTAACAAGACACCTGTCCACAGAAACAATCAATCAATCAGATTCCAAACTCACCACCATGGCCAAGACCAAAGAGCTGTCCAAGGATGTCAGGGACAAGATTGTAGACCTATCTGGAATGGGCTACGAGACTCGCCAAGCAGCTTGGTGAGAAGGTGACAGCAGTTGGTGTGATTATTCGCAAATGGAAGAAACACAAAATAACTGTCAATCTCCCTCGGTCTGAGGCTCCATGCAAGATCTCACCACATGGAGTTTCAATGATCATTATAACGATAAATAATCGGTCCAGAACTATACAGGAGGACCATGTCAATTATCTCAAGGCAACTGGGACCATAGTCACCAAGAAAAACAATTGGTAACACACTATGCTGTGAAACATTATGTTTTGGGGGTGTTTTTCTGCTAAGGGGGCAGGACAATTTCTTCGCATCAAAGGGACGATGGATGGGGCCATGTACCATCAAATCTTGGGTGAGAACCTCCTTCCCTCAGCCAGGGCATTGGAAATGGGTCATTGCCGTGCTGGAATACCCATCCGTGACCTAACAACACATGGCCAAGGCAGCAAATGAGTGGCATAAAAAGAAGCACATTAAGGTCCTGGAGTGGCCTAGCCAGTCCCCAGACCTTAATCCCATAGAAAATCAAAACTTAATGACTTGCAGAGGATCTGCAAAGAGGAGTGGGACAAAATCCCTCCTATGATGTGTGCACACCTGGTAGCCAACTTCAAGAAACGTCTGACCTCTGTGATTGCCAACAAGGGGTTTTCCACCAATTACTAAGTCATGTTTTGACTTATTTCAAATACTTATTTCACTTAGTAAAATGCAAATCAATTTATAACTTATTTGAAATACATTATTCTGTTTTTTTTTATGTTATTATTATGTCTCTCACTGTTAAAATGAATCAAAAATTTAAATTATAGACTGATCATGGACAAATATACAAAATCAGCAGGGGATCAAATATTTTTTCCTTCGCTGTAGGAGCTCAAAACGGATATAGAAATTATGTAAATGTTACACAAAGTTCTTTTAAATTTACACAGTACCCTGTTGGAGTACACAGTAACATAAAAAGGCTTCTGGTCAGGGTTCAGAATGTTCTATAAAAAGGAGTCGATTCGATGTCACAACGGGCCACTTGACTAGACTTGCCCCCCAGGCCGTAGGCTGCCAGCGCTCCCCTGTGTAAGGGTGGGCAGAAGGGAGATCTCCAGCTATTGTGGGGGTACAACTCCCATAATGCCCAGCTAGCCATATACACATTCCTTTTCTTTTAGAATTTAAGCTGAGCATCATGGAAGTTGCAATTCTGCTACAGCTAAAAAAAAACAATACTTAGTGGAACTATAACAAATTATGAGAGAATATAGGAACCTGCTTTTGCCAAAAAGGGCACAAAATTAGGGCCCATGCCACTTTACAATTTCTTGACAAACTAAGGGTGCACTAAAAGCATGCAGGGTGCAATTTTGTTTTCTGTGTCACACACATGGCCCCAGGGAGCTCTGTGCTTTAACTTTGGCTGTTTGACAGCTTTAATCTTTATCATAACCCTATGAAGCTGGTCCCACAGGCAGGATGACATGAAACAGTTAAGAAAAGGACAAATGCAAGTGCTTTGCACAAATGACTCTAGAAAATAATATTTGCATTTTTGATTAGAAACTATTTGGCAATCCTGTTTTCCGAGACATGTTCCAAAAATAATCTATTTTTTTAACCTCGAGAACCCAATATTTATCTATGGCCTATAATAAGTAGGTTGATCCTTAAAAATAAAGTGGAGCCAGTAAAAAAAAATAACACACTAAAGAGATCCTGCTGAGGTTGTATGTGCACAAGGCCTTTGGCAATGAATAGATTTAATTTATTGCTACATAAACACTATTATATTAAAGAGTCTTTTAGTACAGGGATAAGGAAAATCCATTAAGTCAGTTTATTACTTGGTGTTAATGGATGCATATAAGGAAGGAGCTGTAGTGGCTCACATTGCCAGACATGCCAAGTATTGCATGCCTTCTGGATAATTACATGTGCTTTGGACAGTGCTGCGGAAACATTTCCTTATTATGACATATCGGTAAATAATAGTAAAATTGTTTAATGTAGTAGGATATATTAGCACCTGAACAAATATACAATAAATACAGTTAACATATGCAAAGAATAGACTAACTACTAATAAAGACAACTTACTAATAAATGTCTAATAAAGACACTGGTAGAGAAAGTGGCCTATGCGCTTAACACTTTTTTTTCTTGAAGATCCAAGGACAATGCTTCATTGTAAAGAATGATAAGAGTGATAAAACGGTGTCCAAAGTGGCCATATAAAGCCACAGAGAATGCCGAATCCCTCAATCGTCATCTTCAGCTCTCCTCGAGGAGATATACGACCGCTTCCTTCTCTCCTTAAAGCCTACAGGAAGGCCCAATCTTTTTGGTCATTCTCCACATTCTCCACTGAGAAGGACCACAGGATAAAAAAGTATTCCTTGAAGGCAATAGAAGAAAAAAAAATTGCCAGTCATGGCCCCAGCCGTCTTCAGTTGCTATGTCAAGAATTCTCCCCACTGCGCACTTAGCCTAAGAAGGTTGGGGCTAGTGAAGAATAAAAATAAAAGTGCTGGGAAGAGTCCAGCTGGTGTATGGTGTGCTAGTGTGCCCAAAATTGGGCTCTGTTGGCCTGGACAGTGCACACACTCACACTAAAGAACATCTGGTGGCTTTAGGCACTTCTGGCCAAATTCTAAAAAGCATTTAACACTTACTACTAGTACACATAATTGTGTAGATTACAGGTACTGGCAACTGATATCTGGGAGGCGTGGCTGTCCATGATCCAACAGACTAGAGTTGCTCCTCCGCTCAGCGCTCTGACACCTGAAATATGTAAAATCAACCAATGAAAACCTTAAATTTAGCACTCATGTCCCACATTATGACAGGGGGTGTCTGGAAAACACCCAAGAATTTGACTGTTTCAGAGATTTCATCCGTATGTTGCAGGCTCCTGACACTCCCCCAAAATGCAGGCCAAGGTAATCCCACAGGAAAGTGAGATATCCCTCACAGCCTGAACAGGACATCAACATTAAACAGCTGGTCCTCTCTGTCAAAACAGACCATACTCAAAGTGGTCTACAGAACCTCAAAAAGACATTGCTGACATTCTAAAGTAGGTGGAGACCAACTACCAAAAATACATCCACAAAATGGCGGTCAACATAGATGATTATTTATTATTTTATTAATAAAGCCCCAACATATTCCGCAGCGCTGTACAAGATGAAAATTTTACATATAACGCCAAGCACAATACAGCAATTGACATACAGATACAAGAGGAATGAAGGGCCCTGTTCCCGCAGGAATTTACAATCTAGATGCCCTCCAACAAGAACTAGCCACACTCCAGGATGCTCAGGAGGATCTGGAATATAGATCATGAAGAGCAAACCTATGTCTCTGGGGAAATCCTGAATCCACACATGACCACAGTACAGCTCATGCTTGAACAACCCCATAGAGCACTGAAGCCTCTACCAAAAACTGCCGAATGGCCTAAAGACATCATCGCAAAACTACCAGATTATAGCTTCAAAGAGGAAATTATGCGGGCAGCAAGAGCCTTGGTCCCAATGCTAGACAAGGTCTGCGTATATCATAGAAATAGAGATCTACGCAGATCTTTTCTAAGAACCCTGCAGAGACTTAAAACCAATAACTGCCACCGCAATGATGGTTCTTCTTCGGACTACAAGAAACAAAAATGGTTGACCAAGAAATTGGTCAACAGAGACCAGCGGTTCCAGCTGGGAAATCCAGATGAAGGCAAATGGTGTGAGGCACCGACGGGGTCGGGGGAACAAGGGAGTCTACAACAATTGATAGGCTCATCAGCACATTAGTACTCCACAACACTACTGTGAATTTTTTTTGTGGACTGACGAAAGGTAATTGTTCAGGAAGATCATGCAGCACTATATATGGCGTAAAAAGGGCACCACATACCTACATGAAAACATCATCCCAATGGTGAAGTATGGTGGAGGGAGAATCATGATTTGGGGCTACCTTAGGGCCTGGAGAGCTTGTCTTCATCGAAGGGACAATGAATTCCCAGGTTTGTCAAGGTATCATACAAGATAATGTCAGGATTCTGCCTTTTGGAGTGGCCTGATCAGAGCCCAGACCTTAACCCATAATGGGGAAATATTGTAAGTTATTTAGTCAGTAAATCACTTTGTTCCATGCAGTTCTGGACTCCTTATGTTGTGTTTTTTTCCTGGGAAATATGTGCTTTGTTGGTGTCCTCTTGCAGCAGTTATGAAGTGAAAAAATGTCCCTGTGTGATATGAGTAGTTGAATTTAAAGTATGTGATCCACGTATGATATATACGGAGAAATTGCAGAATTCTAAAATGCATTATTTATTTATAGTATCTATTTTTGTATTTGAAAAAGTATTGCCAAATGTATAATGCCCATCTCTTTAATTATTTGTCTGTTGCTTTCATGAGTTTGAAATATGGAAGGAGGTTCTGGCATTCCTTTCATATTTTAAACAATTTTTTATATATAAACAACAAAATGAAGTAACCTTATTCCTCTGGTTCCTTTATTTCACTTTGTTTTTTCTCTTGCATTGCTGCATGTGCATAGTTGCACAAAAATCAAAAGAAGCAAAGCGGCCCTCAAGTTCCTTTCAAACTCATTTACTTATTCTTGTGCTTGTTTATTTTAGAGTTACATATCCTAGTTGCCAATTCAAGAGAATCAGTGCAGTGATCAAGTTCCTTTCAAATGATATGGGTGCCTTTAAAGGTGCCCTCTGATTCACTTTGTCTTATTTTTTCTTCTGTTGTTTATATGTGATAGGCTTGAAGTCATCAGAAGCAGAGGAAGCAGTGGCTTCATGTTTTCATTGTTCTTCAGGGGCAGGCTGGCTGGGGGGGATTCCCCCTAGGCTGCTCCAACATTTAAAAAAAAAAAATGGCTGCTCCTATTGCCGAAGGTGGGAACTCGGCAAAAGCCATGTAACGCGATGGTACGTGACCCCACAGTAAAAGTATGACTCCTCCGACAGTGCATGCAAGCTGCTAGAAAGAAGATTCCCTTATGGTAAAGGAAGGGGGAAGAATGCAGTCAAAGAGAAAGTTTGTGTGTGTACGTGTTAGTGTGTATGTGAATGCAAAAGTATTAAATCACTCCCATTTTCTTTGTTGCTTGAAAATGTTAGGCACAAGTCAATAAAAAAAGAGGGACAAAAAAGGTCCCTTTCATTCCCTGCATTTTTTTTATTTTTTTTTTATTTCAAATGTTTATTTAAGATTTTTTTAAGCAAAATAAGGGATAACAGAAGAGAAATAAGGAAGGGGGACATGCCATAATTCGTAAATACAAATATTTTTCAGCAGCAGTACCAATACTTATTATCAAACAAGCAGTTATGTCTAATAATCTAGCAAAGAAAACAAAAAAAGAAAAAGAAAAAAAAAAGAGAAAGAGAAAGAAGCCGGGGGTGTTATAATTATTTAGGTACGCTTAAACATTATTTAGTTTCCAGTCCTCATAAATTACTACTCTTCTAAGGTGAGTCTGACTAACCCATCCTAGCCCTTTTTCCATTTGTAGTTGGTATAATAGTTGTTTCTTCAGTTGCGACCATTGAAAGAAATGATTATGTTTCCAAAACCTGGCAATCAAAATTTTAGCTGCCGAAAAAGAGTGTATTAGTAAAATTTTATTATCAATTGAAAGAGGGGATGGAAATAGATGAAGAAGAGCGACATCAGGGGACTTATTTATCTTATCTACTGCCAATTTTGTAAGAAGATCAAAGACCATGTCCCACAGCTGACTGACCACCCCACATGACCACTATATATGTATGTAATCACCTTTTTCCCTATTGCATCTCCAACATATCTCTGATGCTCCAGGGAACATTAGGCATAACTTAGATGGAATCCAATACCAGTAATTTAGAACTTTAAAATAATTTTCTCTAATTGAAATAGAATGTATAATATTATGAGTTAAAGATATTGCATTTTGCCAATTTTTCTTTGTAATCTGTGTCCGTGTCGCCATTTAGAAATGGTGTTAGAGTGGTCTACTCCGTCTATCTTTTCTATTACCTCATGTATCTTTGTCAAAATTTTCTTGGATTCTTTTCGGTTAAAAATGTGGCCTAATTTTGAATGAATGTTTGCATCATTGTTATAAAGTGCATATCTAAGGAAATTTTTTATCCTTAAATAGGGAAAAACTTCTGTAGATGGTAAACAGAATTGGTCGACTAATTGATTATATGGTTTTACAAAATTATCAATCAGAATATCCTTAAGATTTTCAATGCCCAACCTTTTCCATTTTAACAGAGATATATCTGCTAAATTAAGTTCTACAATATCTAGCTGTGCTGTATCTAGAATTTTGTCTTTAAGTCCCAGTTTTTTCTTGATTTTAAACCATTCCTTTATGGTATCTTTAATTATAATATTATTTATTGTGTGGGTCTTTATCTTAAACTTAGATTGAAATTCCCACACACAAGATGATAAATTCCTAATTCCAGAAAGGTGTTGCTCGATCTTAAACCATGGTTGGTTCCTATTAGATTCTAATTGTAAATTGTATATATGTATTACCATACATGCCTCGTATGCGCGCACAATCCTAGGATAGCTCAAACCCCCTTTATTCATTTTTTGTGATAGGAGCCCTGCATTTTTCATTGTTGCTTGAATGTATTGGGCCACAGGTCAGCAGATGAGGGGCCTGGCAGTCTCAGATCCCTTTCAGAAAGATCCTTCTTATTCATTGCATTGTTGCTTGCTTGTGCTGGTCCTAATGCAATTACTTATTCATTCATATAGAACCATTATATTCTGCAGCAGTATGATTTTTGTTGTTACTTACATGTGCATGCAGGGATTGCAAATATAAAATAGTAGGCTAATCTTTTATAAAACCTCCACTAATGTTTTCTGATGCAGGAGTAAGAGTCATCCAAATCCACAAAATTGCTAGTAACTCCAAAAGTACCGTCACTTTAGGATATCAGCTTACAAAACATGTATATGACCCATGTGCAAAAATAACAACCACCTTGACTCATTTTGCACCTACCAAAGGACCTGTTTATATATCCTGCTTTTTTGGTAACAGAAGCTGTGCAGTATGTGACAGCAATGGTGTGGTTCCCAGATACCTTATAGAAGGCCTCTCTCGTTCACTTTTTTTTTTCCAGTCTTTGTTCTTTACCTGTTCTAGACCCACGTTACCTAAGTAAGGAGTACATTCTCAAGTTCCTTCCAGAACCTTGTTCATGCCTTTTACTATGCATCGCTTGGTGCAAATGTGGTCCGGTCAAGTAATCTGATTCAGTTTACCAGGGTACCACATCATCTCATTCTGTAAAAATGTGCTCAGCTTTTAATGCACTTTGTTGCTTGCATGAGTCCAACCAGTACAGAACCAAAACCGTTCTGAGATAATTCCAAACACCCCTCTATTTTATTCATCTTCTTTTCCTTTTTGGACTTGCATACGGTAAGCCTCAAGCAAACATAAGTGTCTTCAAGTTCCTTCCATCAACCATCACTTTTGACACTCACTGGACAAGATTAGTTAATGTTAAGTATCATAGAAAGGAGATATAGGGTTCATGCCATAATGGAAACACTTTTCTTTCCACCCACTACAACATGTAGTTACAGCAGCCAGATATTGGTCATGTCTCAGCAAAGCTGTATTGGTTTTAGGCACCGTCAGTCAACATGCAACAGTGATGTTTGTGACTTGTTTCCCATCTCAAGCTGTACAAATATAACCATTCCAAGGTCTACTTGATAAGCATATAGAATGAGTATACATGAAATAATAATAAATCACACATTCAATGTTTCCATGCAATGTTAACCCTCTGGTGGTGCTTGGAAACTCTTACTGTTAAAGTAGATCAGGCAGCTCATCTACAGCAATAAACAAAAGTAAAAATATAATGACTAGTATAATGACAAGCATCACATAAAACGAGTGGTATATTTGTAAAAAATTTGTATGAATTTTGATTTTGATATAGGCCACATGAAAAGTGAAATAAAAATAGGCCATGGCTGATTTCATATGTATTACAGGTAATTGGTAATTTATTAGGCAATTTATATTTTTTAGTTTTATTTTTCTGGATTTATACAATAGCATATTATCAATGCAGGTTTTTCTCAGATTCTGGTTGAAGAATGTATTATGAATTGGAAACCTGAGGTAAAACCCATGCCTGACCCCGTATACTGCATAGTGATAGCAAGGAGCTGAGACCTTCAACTTTCCTCTAAACACCTGGGATAGAAAGTTCCTGTTTTGATGTATTATGTAAGAATATGCCACCTGCTGAGACATTCATTTGGATTTATTGCATCTTGCTGTAAACAGGAAAAGAACCCTTATTTGAATATTCTACACATGATATCTCTGATAAAGCCTTTCATATTTTTCTAAATTTCTAGTATGTAATCATTTATTTATACAGCACTCACAATGTTCGCACTGTTTTACATAGTATACGGTATGACAACATAAATAATCAGACAGAAACAAACGATATGAGATAGAGATAGAGAGATGGAAAGAGGATAGGTAAAAAGATGCACAAATACATATATTGTAATATATCCACTCTGCAATGCCTCAACCGGCTGCTAGAGAAACACCATCTTATCAGTTTTAAATGAACAATTATAGATTAGCCCTGATTACAACTCTATGTACCCTATTAAACATGTTTTCAATACCCTTTCAGTAAAGTACTGACATAAATAAGAACTGATATTACTGTTATATTCTGCTGTGCAGTATGCAGGCGGACACCACAGAAGATTTAAAATTAACATTTATGTTCGCCGAAAGTTTGCCAAAGTGCACCTTGTCACGCCACAGCGCTACTGGGAAAATGTTTAGTTGACTGATGAAACGATGGTTGAATTGTTTGGGAAGAACACGCAGTACTATGCATGGCGTAAAAAGGGCACCTCATATCAACATGAAAACATCATCCCAATGGTAAAATATGGGAGGATCATGATTTAGGCCTGGAGAGCTTGCCATCATTGAGGGGACAATGAATTCCCAAGTTTATCAAGGTATCACATGGTATAATGTCAGGGTGGTAGTCCGCCAGCTGAGGCTCAGAAGAAGTTGGGTACTATGACCTTAATCATCAAAGTAAATCTACAACAGAATGGTCCTTTTTGAGTGGCCCAGTCAGAGCCCAGACCTTAACTCATTAGGGATGCTGTGAAATGACCTCAAGAGAGCCGTTCACACCAGACATCCCAAGAACATGACTGAGCTTGAGGAGTTCTGTAAGGAAGAAGGGTGCAAAATTCCTCCTGAACGCTGTGCAGGTCTGATCCCACCTAACAGGAGCGCTTGTTTGAGGTTATTGCTGTCACAGGAGGTTTGACCAGTTATTAAATCCAAGGGTTCACTTACTTTTTCCACCAGCACTGTGAATATTTAAAATGGTTAATGGGTGTGTTCAATAAAGATGATCATTGGTGCTATTAGCTTATGCACATCGTGACTTAGATTTGTAGATCAGATCACATTTTATAAGCAATTAATGCAGAAAACCAGGTAATTCCAAAGTGTTCATCTGCTTCTTCTTGCCATTGTATGTATATGTATATGAATTCCTGGGTTGATTCAGCACTAAATGGATTAAAGGCTGTGGCCTGATACAATGAGATTGTTAATCTTTTTGGCTGTTGGATTCTAACATCTGAGTAAAATGTTTTCTATTCTACAGGATATTCTTGTTTTTTTCATCCATGGCACGCATGTGTTTTACTGTGTTCTTGATGTTTGCAAGCTCTAATAGTTTCCTGGATAATAGAAAAATATTGCACAATGTAAGTAGACTACATGTTGATTAAAAGTTATTGTGGAACATGTCAAGTTTATGACAGACAAGGGCAGATATGTTGTACAGTAAACCATTTACAGACACAAAAAGTCCTGGCATTTATGTAGTTTATTTGTTATCCATCTGTTATTTTTTTTATTTAAAAACCCCCAGTAGTTTATGTCTCTGAATAATGTCTTATTGTAAGGGACCTCTTTTTCTAGTGCATTCATACATACCGTACCCCAATGAAAATATCTAGGGACCTCTGTACTTATTATATGACCCTGTAATTGATACTGGATGCCCAACAATGGGTATCCAGCATCCGTTACAGACTGCATCTGTTAGACCTAAATATATACATGCATTATTGCTTTTGTTGGACCGGTTTTCACCCGCAGTCACTACAAGTTGCTGATGAGTTGTGGTAAATGAAACAGTATGCTTTAAAAAGGGTCAACCAGCCCCTTTCCAATGGAAAGGCTCATCAGACCTGGTCCTTTATAATGTATAATTAAGGTGTATGTGTATGAAAGTTGTATTGGCTAAACAACTGGCAACTAGGGCATTAAATGGTGTCCAGAAAATCAGAAGGTTTGCTGGTGAGTTAACCACTTCAACTCGCCAACTCCACTATGCATTATGAAAAGTCAGCCTCAGTGGGCTTCTTTTGCAAGGAGGGATGAGATAGCCCTGTATAATGCATTAAGAAGTCAATGCGTTGACTTTCATATTAACTATACCAACATGTCGCTTCTTACAGAACATCTAACGTACAGCAAAGTCTGTGTGATGAAACGTTCCAGCCGTACAAATTCATGGTTAAAACACCAGTAAGTGAAGGATATGACATAATCTTGGTTAGGGAGGGCTGACACCCCGTGATAATGTGCTGAAAGAGACACTGTCATTATAGAAACATGTTAAGTTTTGTTTTATATTGCTTTCATTAAAAGTGCTGTTTCACAACAGCATTAAAGAATGATTTCTCAGAAGGGTTTGTGCAAACAACAATACTAAGACTGATATTTGGAATAATGAAGGAATTAGTTACAAAAGTCTTATAGCCAGGAGGTAGAACATCACCTTTAATGCAAAAATGGGGATAATCCAGAAGAGAAGTCAAAATCCACACCAAATAGGTCAAAATCCAGGTGATCCAAATTAAATCCAAATAACAAGCAGAATTGTTATAAGCCCATAGATACAAGTAGGGCCAGGGACACAATGCACTAGCAAGGAGCTAGGAGCATGCCCAGGTAGATATAGGCCCATGATTACATAGCAAGCCACAGGTGACGGGCGTCACGGGCGAGGCAGCCATGTATACAGTGTCAATGGGAAGATAGAGAGACCAGTAACCCTAAAGCCACCTGCTGGGGTAATGGATAGACGCAGTACCTACCACAGACAGGTCCTCAATCCACAGTGGGTCCCCAATAACAAAGTAACAGGAATAACATACAATAAAAATACAGTACCAAGACTGGGTGCTGTTAAACCTCATATCAATCAGATCCAACAAAAGCTATTTATAGTAAAACCGGAGATGTTTTCTAAAAAGCTTAGTGACTTTATTTTTTATCATGCCAAATATGCATTTATATTTACCATATAAATTGCTAAAGCAAACATTAAACACCTTTGCGCAAACAGAATGAGTTTTCTATCCTGTATATTGTTTTCTTTTTTCATCATTTAGCAAATCCTAGGAGCTTAGCTTTGAACTTACACCAAGAAAAATTACACCCTATAAACAATGGTATTTGTTGATTGGACAAGTACTATACCAATATTGTTTTTGGCAGGTATTACTGGCTGAACTTAGTAGCACAAATATGTTGGTTGCGGTGTTAAAATATTATGGGCTCCCCACCATGTGTTCTCTTGGACCTCTGCCTAAGAAAATACTTTCCAGTGTTGCTTCCAAAATGTTACCTATTGATTGACCTAAACAGTTACGATGTTGCCTTCTTGTATTATATACAATTAGTACAGTGTTTGTTTCTTGTCTTGCAGGAAAATGTTGTATTTTAAAAAATGTCCAGGCATTATTAATTTGTATATTTCTGAGTATTCTTTTTACGCGTACTTTCATAGTATTCTCTCCTCTATGGAAAGCTCTCTGTTTATCTTTTCTAGGACCACATTTTTATGGTTCATGCAAGTTTATTCCATGTCATTGAGACATGTTTGCAGAAAAAGTAGTCTATATGCTAGTTTGTTGAAATATAATACTTTTTGTTCTATTTTTAAATACAAAACAATATATAATCAACCAGCAATCAATTGCAATAGTCAATATAGCTGCCTGGGTTTAGGGGGATGCTTCCTTACAACCCAACAACAAATAAATCTGATCTAAAATAAGCCCAATGTATAGCCTAATATGTACCCCAATATATGCCAAATACAAAATAAAAGCAATAGGTAATTAAAAAAACAACAATTTTTAATAAATTCCCAAGTGTATGACATTCTAATTTTAAATGACTTGCCCGGTTAAATAAAACATCTTCCAATAGACCATTAGTTCACCCACAAAGTCTTGTTGCACTAATTCTTAAAGTTGAATCAAACCAAGCAATAGGTACTGTGTTTATTGTAATACTGTATTTGTATTCCAAAAAGTCTAGTACTTAAGTGTGATCATTTGAGTATGTATTGTGCCCTTGAAATAAAGTCCATAACCAAGAACTTTTCTGCAACTATGGAAGCGAATCCTTGCTATTCCTGTTGCACAATGACGTCACTTTTCTGTGGGCATGGAGAAGTGGCACTGCCATAGCTCCAAAGGCACCGCATTGTTCCCAAGTCCTGTGATCATCTAGCAAAATTGGATAATAAAGCACTAAACTGGTGTCACAGCCCTACCCCAAACTACTCCATGATTAACTCATACACAGCAAAGAAATGAGGGGACATCAATGGAGGAAAGAGAGATTTGGGTGCCAAAAAAAGGACTGTCTCTCCCAGAGTGACACTTAGTAGGTGACACCAAACCCTCTTAGATGCAATTCCCCCTCACATTAACTCCTCCACACCCAATTCTAGTCAACAAATCCCAAATTATTATATATACATCTAATTTCCATACTCTGAAACACACAAACTATCCCTGATGTCCATATACACACACTCAATCCCACCACACCTAAAACTTTACATGCACTATTTCGTTTCAAATTGTAATACACACACATCCCATATTAATAAATAAAATACATGTGCGCATACACATTAAGAAGAGGCTATAGTGCATTTGAGGCTAGAAAAGGGTCGTGGGAAATACACTACCAAGCAAATTCTAAGATTAGGGAGATGTTAACCTGCGGTATTGAATTTGTCTCTTTCATTCTATAGTCTGAGTGAATCAGTTAAACAGTTTATTAAAAAAACATATTTTATTTAGGTAATGATTCCCTAAAGGTCAGAGTTGTGTAATTTGTTTCCTGTTGTGTCTAAAAAGTGCCTAAAAAAACCAGAAAGAAGATGGAATGTAAATGGAATGAATTGCTTACAGGAAACTAGTGAAGAAGAGACCCACTGGTAGAAGAAAGGAGGGAAAAGCAAATGGGTTTTAAAAGTAAATAGATTAAATAAAATGGTTTCAGGAATACACTTTTTTTATACAATGTTTTTCTTTATTTGATAATATGTTTCCTGGATTCCTTGATAACTTTTGCTGCACAGATATCTTTCTGGCTTTTGGCTGGAACAGTAGTGAGAGAGGAGAGAGTTTCCTATGTATCTTAAAACTTTTTGTTCAGTAGAATAGGAGAGTAGTTATATTTTTCATTATTATTATTATATCTGTTCGGTGTCAAAATTGACTCACAACTGCACAAATGTAATTCAGCCTATGAACTTGCATATATTACATGTTACTTTTAGACCAGCAAGCATGCTAGTCGAGGTCTGTAATAAGAGGCATGCTCCCTAGAAGGCAAATCAAACTTCATACAGCTTTTTATCTTCCCAGTCCCTGCCCCGTTTCCTGCCAGTTAGGGACCAGTTCAACCCCTCAGTCTTTACCATTTTGATAGATGTTTTGTACATCTATAGAGGACAGTGGGGTAGGCACTGTAGGCCTTACAGTGCTATAGTATATCCTGGGAGTCAACGGGTATTCAAAAACGAAAGACTGCCCTAAACTGCAAAATGATACATTAAATGAATATGAAGTCTGGTACCGTATTTTAGCCAAAGCACAAAATCTTACATTCCATACACAAGGAAACCACAAATGAGGTCTGAAGAAACCAGTGTTACTTGAGCTCACATTGCATGCTTGCTTACCTAGATATCTGAGCAGGCTTGAGAACAATTTACAAGAAATCGGTGAGATACTAATAAAGGTCTCTGTTTAAAAGAGAGAACAAAAACAGAACCACAGACCACCAGCCAGGCCTATCTTTAACACAGAGCAAAGAGGGCAGCTGTCCGGGCCCAAGCTTACATTTGGAATACAGGGACTGGCGGTCTTTAAGGCCCCCAGAGACTGCAGAACTTTACATTATTGATTTTTCCTTCCATTTCTTTCGCTTCCCAATGTTGCTAAGTCCTGGGATAGGATATTATATCAGGAGGTGTACAAACAAAGAAGGAATCAATAACGTAGGGTAATGTGCTTTCCCTACACTATACCGCAGACAGGTACATATTGGCTACGTGGCCTACCTGGATATGCTTACCCCAGAACCCACTAAGATTAGACACGTCCCAATTGCCAGGGACCAGAAGGTTGTAAAAGGCGATGTTTAGCTTCCTTAATTTAACAATGGCATACTCTACTAATAACATGCATTCAGATATTTGCATATTTGGACACCAATGTCCCCTAAAAGACTTGTGGAAGTTATTAGTACCCTGCACTTAGCTACCGTTGTCTTTATTTTAATACACATATTTATGATAGTTATTTTAGAGGCGTTTGGTTTTATTCTGCCATAATATCATTTCTTTATCGTTACAGTTGATTATGAGAGGTGCCTGCTCTCCTGGTCAAGTCCAATGGTCCTTCGTTCATTGTAACACTGTCTCCTTCTCTTTCTATTTCAGCCTAAACAGAAAGAAAAATAGATTTATTTTTTATCAGTGCTGTCCTTTTGTCAAAAGCATAGAAAAATAAATGTCATGTTGCTCCAGAAAGTAAAAGTAACCACTCCGCTATCAATATTGGAAAATCTTACAAGGCTTAACTATTCAGCAGAGTCTGCCATATTAATCTACTGGGAGACATTTATCTTCCAAACACTGGCTCCAGGTCAAAACGAACGAGAAATTCCTTCTTTCTATTTTCTAATGATTGCTATTTAATTTCAGTATGTTTCTGCCAGCTGGAACAGATAAGTAGGATACGTTTCCTTCTATTTTCTCCAGCCAGAGAGCTTCTTTACTTCATTCTCTGCTGGAAGGTACTGCTTTGAGTGTGATAGAGAACATGTGTAAACCTGAATTTATATCACTTCTATCGCAGATTATCATTCACTTTTCAAAAGACCTCCGCAGATAATCCTTACGTAATTGTGATGAACTTTAGATTTTCTGTGCCAGATCCTCCCACAATACTCGGCTAAAAGATTTCTAGTTAAAGCAGAGAGACAGCCTTTTGTGAAATAAATGTAACTATGGGCTATCAGTGTCCCTCTATCAGCTGGTTCTATAAGATCCTACTATCCCATGCTTGTATATACAATGTACATAATAGAGACAATGGCCAAGATAAAGGAGACAAACAGCCATTCTTCCATGGACGATACATGTTAATATTGTGCACTCTCCCAAATCCTGAATTCTACAGGTTTATACTCTAAATAAACCCACGTAATGGGGTCTGTTTGGGGGCTAAGCCCACCCCTATATAGAGCTAGCCTGAGAGCTCTGGAGGAAGTTCCCAGGTATGATGAGTGTAGCATATGTCTTAGAGACCGACTTAATATAGGTACACCATTGGAACATTTCCCAAGTACACAGCAGTGGGGAATATGTTATTTTGTACACAAAATGTCAATAATAAATAATTGTTTGAGCTATGGTTGGAAACTTCTGGTCCCATGTCCAAAATTCAAGACGGAATCCCAGGCATTAGCAAATGGTTTACCAGATGATGTAGTGAAGGCAATCCAGCAGTAATTTGCTTTAAAGTTACAAAAAGAAATTAATGTAATCTTTCCTATTTTTACCCTAGATTTATGCTAGTGCGGCATTAGCGTAAATGACTCATTAAAGATATAATCACAACCTGATTAACTATGTAGGGAAATTTGAAGAATAGTCATACTTATAAATTCAGAACAATTCATGTGATGTCCTAAATATAAGCCAAGGAACGTTTGACAGCAGGAACAAATTGGCACAGATAGGCCAAGTGTTTCTGTGTTAATCCTTCACACACTTCACATCAATTCTGCATTGTTTTAGGTAGCTACCGTTCAAAGTGGTAGGGAACTAGGTAAGTAATGAAAAATGAAGCCAAGTAAATTACCAAATATACAATGGGGCAAATGCACATCTGGCATCTCAATAACAGGAAAGTGGATTAAGTGTGCTGTCACTCCCACAAAATCCAAAAGAGTGATCTTCCCCTGGTGTGATCTGCTCCAGGTCTTCTGCACTGGCTCCTTAAAGTAAATGCTTGAAAGTGATCTTGTCGCTATAGCAACAAGTGGAATGGTGCAATCAACAAGAAAATGCCATTCAAACATTGCAAAAGTGTATTTTTTTTAGATAGCCCCATTTTGTTTAGAAACCCTGAAAGAATGTGGATGCACTCTTGTCACTCCTACACTTTGTCTTTCTTGCAATAATCTTGAGCCCACGTGTCTGTTGTACACGTAAAATGAATACTTACTAGCCTACATATAGAAACTAGTTTGGAGTGTGCTCAGTGTGAAGAGTATGACTCATAGCCTTGTTGTAACTATGTGCAAGACAAACCACAAAGGGAAAACTCTAAACATATAATGACTTCAAAAGGGATATCAGAAGTTCTATTTTTTCTAAAGTGATACTATTTCACAATATTATATATAATGATGTTTTTTCCCTTTTTTTATTCCTACAGTCATATGAAAAGGTCACCAAAGAGTTGTTCTTCTGGAGATGTTACATTTATCAAAATAAAAGAACATTTTGTAAGGTTCTTCCACATCACTTGTGTGTTCCTAGTCACAATGAAGAGAAGAGGATTTGCCAGATGGCCTATCTCCTGCTCAGTTTCCTAACCACTGGTAACAATATGTGCTAAGTTGAAACAAATGACCTGGGCCACAATGGGAAACAGGGTTAGTAAATCTAATACAGCAGAGGCAAGAATATCCTGCTGCCCCAAACATGACAGCGATGATACACTATGGGACATACGTTGTGATGAGGGCCTCAAATGGGATGAGGGATGCAGCTACATCCTTGCATCTCAGCATCCTTCACATTTACAATGTGAATAGGGGCTACTATGTGGTTATCTATCAGTAGCTCTGTTTCTCTTCTGGAAAGGGTCTATATTACTTGCTCTCAAATAGCAGCCATCATGTGAAATTGTATCGTAGCACTCTCCTTAGAGCAAAGGGAACAGGTATCAACTCCTTCACAGGTAGCACCTGGCCTCCTTCACTCTCACACGTGCCACCCCTCGGCTGACAAAATATACCGCCATTTCTAGATGCCAATTCTTTGAAACTTGCAATTCTATTCAGTAAAATTTTTCACACAATGATGTGGTTACTTGTAACTGTCTTTTACCGTTGGACGATCTAAAGCAATGATGTTGTTCTTGATTAATACTAGCTATTAAAACAATTTGGTGAAATTTAAAACCAGCGAAAAAAAAAATGGGTTTGCTTAATCACGATGCAAAAACCTCAGAAACAACATGTACAGAAAATCTAAACATAAAAAAAAGACACTGGGGTGAAAAATATATTTCTGTCTAAGGCATGAAGGCATGACCTAGAAACTGTTTGACGTAAGACTATGAAAAGACAGGAAATAAATACTTGTGACTCCGGCACATGTCATAACGTAATTCTTAGTGAGAGTTAGTCAGTAGAGAAGATAAAATAACAATAGTCATGCCAGCATTTTGCAGTGATTCAGACACAAAAGGAAGACAGCCAAATCAAAAGGCTGGGCTTGTTTAGTCCTATTACTCCTGTTTGGTTACTGGAAATCTGGCAGAATTCCAGTTACTTACTGGAATACAGGGAATCTGTGAGTCAGCAAGCATAGCACATGTTAACGTATGTATACAGTATATATATATATAAAATTGTTTTCGGGACATAACAATAATCTCTTCCTTAGCAGGTCTAAAACTTAAATATAACCTCAGATGAACAACAACACATGACATATTACACCGTGTCATGAGTTAGTCAACAAAAATAAAGCCACAATGGAGAAGCCATGTGTGAAAAAATAAGTACGCTCTCACGGCTTCCATAGGAATTAAGATGTTATGTAGCAGATAGGTACTGCTAATCAAATGCCCTTGATTAATTGATCATCAGCAAGTGTGACCACCTTTATAAAAGCCAAAGTTTTATCAGTTAGCTGGTCACATTCAGGTGTGTGTTAATGCAATGCCAAGGAGGAAGGACATCAGCTATCATCTTAGAGAAGCAATTGTTGCTGCCCATCAATCTATGAAGGGGTATAAGGGAATTTCCAAACGATTTAAAAATCCATCATTCAACAGTGAGAAAGATTATTCAAAACCAGAAAACATTCAAGACAGTTACCGGTTTTCCCCGAGTGGACGTCGCAGCAAATTCCCCCCAAGGCTAGACCCTGCAATGTTTAGAGAAATTTAAAAAACCTAGGAGTTACATCTCAGACTCTAGTACAAAAAGAAAAGGAATTAACTGTCATGATTAACTCATATAATGTAGTGGATGCATGGAAGGGTATCCCAGCAGAGGTGGTTAGTTTCTTTGTTTAAGCATTCAATGAGTTAATCTGAGGTTGATTTAATGTGTTTCTTTGTGAATGCCCTCTGTATCTGTTCTGGCTAGAGGTGTCATCTTCCCAAAGGACCCCTGTGGTGATTCATGGCCTAACAGATAAGGATCCTTAGTTATAGGAATTCCATTCCTATCTTAAGTGGGGGGGTTTCCATCACCTTTACCCCACCATAACTTATTGGCACATCAAAGATGGGACCCGATTCTTGGGGATGGTGTCATATAATCGGTCATGTGGTCAGAGGGGGGTTTTCTTGAAACAGAGTGTGATTTAGGGACAATGCAGCGTCCGAAAAGCAGAACTCCATGATATACTCTGATCGGAACAACATCATAAGAACCATCTGGACTTAAGGAGTTCCCACAGGCCTACTTATTGGAGAAACTCGTGAGTGAGGGTCCTGTGTTTAAGTCCCTTTGTTTTTAAGAACTGTTTGCTGTTTTATTTTTATTTTGTATGTCTTGTTTTTTGTAATTCTGGCACTGTGTAATCTTTGTCTTTTTGTTATTAAAATATTCAAAATCTAAGTCTGTCTTTGGGCTCTAGTATCGATATCCACAAACCCTAAGAGAGGATAACACGTTACCGTATTGTTATTGAGTTCTACAGGATATATATATATGTTGTTTGCCCGGGGTGGGTTGATATATATATATAGAGATAAAGGTTCTAATTCGGATTTCTCACGAATCCGGTATCAAAATCGTGAGTGGTGGCAGACTACCTGGGGGGATACAGGCAGGATTTGGGGGTTAATTTGGTATAGCTTATGCCTTGTTAAGGGGTCAAGTTAGTAAATCCAGAGGCCTGGTGCTATTAACCCCTTCATGCCCATGCCCTCCACACAGTCACGGCTTGGCAAGTAGTCCTGACCGTGACAAACTTGGCGGCAGCGGTGGGATATCTAGAGTTTTTTAGTGCTATTTGTATTGCCCGGTTTGGTGATTTTAGTACTAGAAGAAATTACATGGGTTTTGTGTAATTTCCCAAAGACATTACTCAGTGCCTAATTACAGACATACAGTGCAAAACAGTTCGTTCCTCTCCTTTTTATTTTTCTCTACCATACTGCATTATGGAGGCATATCGACGACAGCCAAAAGAATCTCTGGAGCTGGTTTGTCAAGAAAGGAATATACAAATCTTTGGCAAAAGCAAAGAGCAGCTGATTTTGGATCTCCTGGAACATGATAAACTCTGTGCAGAGCAGGCCATTGGAGCAAATGTGATTTTGGAAGAGCCTGTGGATCAAGGATGTTTTCCTGATAAAGTTAACGCCTTGAGTGTAATGGACTCTGAGTTACAAGTGTTACTAAAGGATCTGGGGAGCGTGGATCCTCAGCTAAAGTTCAACCTGATTCTGCAGTACAAGGAGAGAGAGAGGGAGGCTGCGGAAAGAGAGAAAGAGAGGGAGGCTGCGGAAAGAGAGAAAGAGAGGGAGGTTGCGGAAAGAGAGAAAGAGAGGGAGGCTGCGGAAAGAGAGAAAGAGAGAGAGATGGAGGCTGCTGAGAGAGCTGCGGAGCGGGCAGCTGCTGAACGAGAAGCTGAGCGGAGGTATCAGCTGGAACTTCTACGGTTAAAGCAATATAGTCCGTCTCCCCAAAGCATTGTTAACGGGGATGGATATGCTAACCGACCTCGTCTGGAACACTTTCCAATGCTGGAAAAGGACACTGACTTGGATGTGTTTTTGAGGGGGTTTGAGAAAGTGTGCCGGCAGTACCAGCTGCCCAAGGAAGAGTGGGGAAAGTATTTAACCCCACGTCTGAAGGGGAAAGCCCTGGATGTGTTTGCTTCCCTACCAATGGAAGTGGATCAGGACTATGAGGCCATAAAATCTGCCTTGTTAAAAAGTTTTAACCTCACCCCTGAATTCTACAGGAAAAAGTTTCGAGAGATGCAGCAAGCTACATTGGACAGTTGTACCGAATATGCGGGACAGCTTCGGACTGTTTTCCGGCAATGGACGGGAGGCCTACAGGTTACTACATATGAGGCCCTGGAGGATCTGATGATTTTGGAGCAGTTCCTGAGCACACGAAGTCCGGAGGCCCGAGAGTGGATTCTGGACAGAAAACCTAAGACCACGGCAGAGGCGGCAGATCTGGCTAACGATTATGCCAACAACCGTACTCCAACAACCAAGCGGGTACAAGCATCACAAGGACCATCTACCTGGAAAGGAGCAGCCTACCAGCCACCCACTCCTAAGCCAGCAGGGAGACCATCACCCACACCTTTTCTAGCCAACAGAGCAGGGGCCACATCGGGCCAGGGGGATACCCGCCGGTGTTATCGGTGTAACCAGATTGGGCACCTGAGTGTCACCTGCCCTTCTAAGAGACCATCTCCACCGACAAATGGAAATGGAGGTGCAGCTGGGGGAGCTTCGTCTGTTTTGTTTGTGGCTAGACCAAAGGAGGCGCAAGGAGACAATTTGCAGTGTGTAGCAGTTGAGGAACACCCAGCTGTCTTGTTTGTTTCCAGGGTTCGGGGGAATGAAGATGAGAACCTACAAAGAGTGACTGTAGGTGACTGTGTGACTATGGGACTCAGGGATACGGGGGCTGCTTGCACTCTGGTGCGGCCGGAGATGGTAAGATTCGAGGATCTTATCCCTGGGAAGACCATGTCCATCCATGGAATTGGCGGGGTGCGCCCTGCAGTGCCAGTGGCACGTGTGTACCTTGATTGGGGTGTGGGCAAGGGTTTGCGGGAGGTGGGGATATCTGAGGATATTCCTGTTAATGTTTTGCTGGGCAAGGATCTGGGTCGACTTGTTTGCCAGTATGCACCAGTTGAGGAAACCTGCAAACCTGGAGGGCTGGTAGAGAGCCCTGTCCAACCTAAGGTACTGTCTGAAACTTTGGGAGTAGTGGGTAGCTGGGAGGGAGCCCAGAAGGTAGAGGTATGCCTGTCTGAACCAGCACCCAGGATCCTGTCTCCTGAAGGGATGAAGGGGGATGTGCACCAAGGGACCACACCTAGCGAGCAAGCTCTAAGGGAAAAGTGTGGTTTGACCTTTGGAGGGGCAGAGTTTCAGGAACAGGGAGTCTGTGGTGGCTCTTCTAGTTCAATGCCCCCTGATACGGAAAAGCATAGTGTGACTATGGGTGATCAGGTAGCCAAGGGATTCGGGCATGCTGGGGATACTTCTGTTAACGTGTCTTCAGAAGTTGTATGCCCTGAAGGTATTATCCCTGGAAAACTAAAGGGAACTGGGGATGTGTGCCCAACCATGCCTACAGCACCTGAGCACATAGATTTGGGTGCAGGAAAAAGTATTCATGATGTAGGGGTGTCTGCGGATATTCATGTTAATGAATTTTATCAAAGGGAATACAAGGGATATATGGAATGTGATGTTTCTGTTTGTCAACAGCCAAAACTCAGCTTTAATGCTCCAGAGGAAAGGCTTAATTTACCTCTTAAAGTGCTGGAGGTTAAGAAGCAGGAAGGGGGTAGTTTCCTAACTGTGCCCCCTAAAGCTGTAAAGTCTGGAGATAAGGAGGAGGGGGAGGAAAATGCACACCCTGTTATCCCTTTTGTGTGTTTACTGAGTGGGCAATGTGAGGGGCAGAATATTTCCCCTGTAGCTGTAGTGGCATACCAGCAAGATGCTGGGGCAACAGCTATAGAGGATAATATAGAATGGGATGACGAAAAGACAGCTACATTGACCAGTCAGCAAGAAACCCCTCGCCCTGTGAGTGTAGGTGAAGCCAAGGGCCTGGGATCCACACCGGATGCCGAGGACAATGGACACCCGTTTGCTGTCTTGCTTGGGAATGGGCAGCGTTTGGCAATCCTAAGCAGGGCAGAAAAACAAATGGATGAGGCCTTGAAACATCTGAGTTACTTATCGCCAAAGGAAGAGGTTTATTCAAGGGTTGGCAAAGAGTGCTTAGCTATGGTGTGTGCTTTGCAGGAGTTACAGCCATGCTTGTATGGTTGTGACTTCACTGTTATAATCTATCACAACCCTTCTCTTCAGGCGGACAGATTAGATGGGAAGTTTAGCAAGTTGCTCAGATGGAGTCCGGTGCTACAGCAGTATTGTTCTACTGGCTGGTGTGACAAGTCAGCTTCTATGGGAACGCTGACTGTTTGTCTTGTCAGGGGGAGACTAGAATTTAGGCAGACATAGTAGATCAGCGTGTGCTGACCTCCTCTGTCCACCATCTTAAAGGGGGAGGTGTCATGATTAACTCATATAATGTAGTGGATGCATGGAAGGGTATCCCAGCAGAGGTGGTTAGTTTCTTTGTTTAAGCATTCAATGAGTTAATCTGAGGTTGATTTAATGTGTTTCTTTGTGAATGCCCTCTGTATCTGTTCTGGCTAGAGGTGTCATCTTCCCAAAGGACCCCTGTGGTGATTCATGGCCTAACAGATAAGGATCCTTAGTTATAGGAATTCCATTCCTATCTTAAGTGGGGGGGTTTCCATCACCTTTACCCCACCATAACTTATTGGCACATCAAAGATGGGACCCGATTCTTGGGGATGGTGTCATATAATCGGTCATGTGGTCAGAGGGGGGTTTTCTTGAAACAGAGTGTGATTTAGGGACAATGCAGCGTCCGAAAAGCAGAACTCCATGATATACTCTGATCGGAACAACATCATAAGAACCATCTGGACTTAAGGAGTTCCCACAGGCCTACTTATTGGAGAAACTCGTGAGTGAGGGTCCTGTGTTTAAGTCCCTTTGTTTTTAAGAACTGTTTGCTGTTTTATTTTTATTTTGTATGTCTTGTTTTTTGTAATTCTGGCACTGTGTAATCTTTGTCTTTTTGTTATTAAAATATTCAAAATCTAAGTCTGTCTTTGGGCTCTAGTATCGATATCCACAAACCCTAAGAGAGGATAACACGTTACCGTATTGTTATTGAGTTCTACAGGATATATATATATGTTGTTTGCCCGGGGTGGGTTGATATATATATATAGAGATAAAGGTTCTAATTCGGATTTCTCACGAATCCGGTATCAAAATCGTGAGTGGTGGCAGACTACCTGGGGGGATACAGGCAGGATTTGGGGGTTAATTTGGTATAGCTTATGCCTTGTTAAGGGGTCAAGTTAGTAAATCCAGAGGCCTGGTGCTATTAACCCCTTCATGCCCATGCCCTCCACACAGTCACGGCTTGGCAAGTAGTCCTGACCGTGACATTAACAATTATGGTTTGTTTGGAATGGTTGCCAGGAGAAAGCCTCTTCTCTATAAAAAGAGCATGGCAGCATGGCTTAGGTTTGCAAAGTTGCATCTGAACAAACCACAAGACTTCTGGAACAATGTCCTTTGGACAGAGAAGACCAAAGTGGCGATATTTGGCCAAAATGCACAGCGGCCTGTTTGAAGAAAAACAAACTCAGGATATCAGCACAAACACCTCATACCAACTGTCAAGCACAGTGGTGGAAGGGTGATGATTTGAGTTTATTTTGCAACCACAGGACCTCAGAACCTTGCAGTCATTGAGGCGACCATGAACTCTTCTGTATACCAAAGTATTCTAGAGTGAAATAGGAGGCCATCTGTCCGACAGCTAAAGCTTAACCTAAATTGGGTCATGTAACAGGACAATGATCCCAAGCACACCAGCAAATCTATAAATGAATGGCTGAAATAGAAAAGAATCAAGGTGTTGCAATAGCCAGGTCAAAGACTAGACCTCAACCCGATTAAAATGCTGTGACGGGACCTCAAAAGAGCTGTGCATAAACAAACACCTCCAAACCTCAATGAACTGAAGCAACTTTGTAAAGAAGAAGTTGGGGGGCCCGGGACAATTTTTTTGCATCAGGACCCTGTGGTTTCTAGTTAAGCCCCTGTGTTGTGTCATGCCTCTTGTGAGAGCTACAGCATTTTATACAATATTGAGCACACATCAGAAACAAACATTACATGAATGGAATATGATCAATTAGGAAATAAGAACCTAATACAATAACTTTAATCAAGTTAAAAAAACAAGCTGTGTGGGTCCCAGGGTGGCAAAATACACATCTTTTGAAAAATAAATGTCAATAATTATAATCACGTTCAATACCACTAGGTTTATTATTAAGGGCAGCATTAAATAAATATAATTGAGTATAAACACAGACCGGTCATCTGGGACACCAGGCAAATGTCTGTGCCTGGATACAAACGGCTAAAGGTTCAGTGGGAGTGGGTATGGCTAAGCGCCGCTCCCCTGTCCCGGAGAAGTAAAAGAGTGATCCGGAAACCCAGGGAAGCAGCACTTCACCTAAAGAGTCGCTAGGTATGTTAATAAATTAATTTAATTATGCTAAAGGCTTGGAATGTTCCAGCTCCCCTTTTAAACTATTTACCGTCTCGCACTTGGCACTAAGGGATACACCTATACCAGCACATGCATAATTGCAAATATTGATTTACCATATAAAAGCAGTTGAGTTCTAAGCTTCATAGTGTAAATTGGCTGGATGGGCAAATCAGAGATCTTTCTTGTAATCAGCCCATTGAGTAGCAGCACAGCTGCCCATTTAGCAGTAGGGGGACTGCCTACCCCCAGACCTGTCATAGGCCAGAGTATATTGCTGGGGTAATGTGTTATCCCTGCACACTCCCACATATGTACAGCTATTTTTACTCATTCCCAAAATATTTACTAACCTCCGACAACACATAATCTTTTAGAGACTATACAGAATTTCATCCTTTTGCATTAATATTGCACTCTTTACAATGCCGAGCCAGCTCTTCTTGCAGGAGACCCTCACCTAAAATGCTCACCTGTGTCTTAAACAGAACTAACTCTGACCTTGCAGCTTCTCACGAGAAAAATATTTTAATATTTTGCTGCAAACTCCATTACAGGCAGAGTTTCCCTTTGTTTGTGAGCTTAGATTAGTGGGCAAGTTCATAATACATAAATTTTGGTTCGAGGTTTGGCATCACCATTAGTGGCTTGGAGAATATTTATCTTAGTGTTCTCATCCTCTATCATTAAGGGTTTTTGGTATTTCCTTCGTGTCAGGATTGGTTATTTCTGGTATATTTTCTTGTTTGTTTGTCAAATATATGTTTTCATATATTTGACTGTTTTGCTACTTATTTTGTGCCAAACGGAAATCTATCCAGTAAAGAGCAGGTCCACGCGAGTTGTCACACCATGTGAGGTGATAGGCCTTGTTAATGTACAATTACTTTAAGGGGTTGAAAACACAACTACCCTGTAAATTTTCCTGCCAAATCACCGAACCCAAGATTTCCACTATGGGTAGGATCAGTCCCAAACAGCCTTTATTGGTGGGCAGTGCACCTACAGCTATTGGGACTGGCATACTTCATTGTAGGCATAGCCATATTTATGTTTCTGGCAAAAACCTCTTGCACCTCCAAATATTAAAATTGTGTTTAAAAATACATTCAAATTATTAGGAGAAATAATGGTATGGAATGAACAGGAAGTGATCAAAATACATGCAACTCAATGGGAGCAGATGAGGTGGCTGTTCCTGTCTTGTCTATCATGGCCCCATAAGCACATGTTCCGTCTGCCCAGTGGGAATCCTGTAGTTAATATTGTAATTAAGAAGAAGCAAATTCAGGTGAATATAACATATAATTGAAGAAATGCAGATCCTTTGGGATCAGAAATTATGAATCTTCAGTTTCATCAATATTAATTAGACTTGTGCATTCGTATTCGGGTGTACAGGTGTATACAGGTGTACTTCATTGGTTGATGGCAGAGGAGGCCCCTGCAGGTGACCAATAGAGTTGCTCGTACGGACAATTAAAATCCTGGCGCCAAAGCTGCTGCATAGGGTTTTTCTCAAGTAGCCCCATATATTTTATTGTTTTATCATGTGCCCACATGCCACACCAAGGGAGTAACTAGAAAGCATAGGGCCCTAGTGCAAAAATTGGGAGACAGAGGTATTTTAGTTTACACCTCTTTATTGATTAATTATGTTTTACATATGTATGCATGGAGACAGTTGGAATTGGTGGAATAGTCATATTAAACATGATATACTAGATCTAAAACATGGAGATTGTATCATTTTATGCTATTTATAGCCAGCTAGAGGTTCATTCAATTCACGAATGTTAAGGTGGGAGAGGAGTGAGAAAGAAGTGGGCACAATTGTAATAAAATAAGTTACCAAGTGTAGGAGGGAAGCTGTCTAGACAATTAGATCATATGGCTACATGCCTCTATAACAGGGCCTTTTGCTAAACATGACACTGTGACCTGTAACCTTGCAAGGATTCCTACAGAGGCTCTGGACAAGCATGAGGCATTTAGTTACATCCATTCCCCACCCAACTTCTGCCCACTCTTATCTACTCCCCACCTACTTCCCTTATTCTCGCCACCTTGTGGCTTGACTTGTGCCCAATCCGATATTACTGGAGGCCTCACAATACCTGTAGCCCAGGGGCCTACAATGTCTTAATCCGGCCCTGGTCATACCTGGAAACTTGCCAGGTGTGACCTGGAGTCTCTGCACGGTTATTCTTCAATCTCTGTGCCCAATGTGTGATTACTCAAAAAGTTTATTTCTAGCCCATCTCCTGCCACTCATAGTCTAACAGGGGCTAGCCCTGCCCCTGGCTGTTATAGGAAGCAAGAGGGTAGGAGATGCTGGCAATTAGCCCTGGGAAGTTCCAGAGCATGCCTTAGACCCAACAAATGGAAACTTTTCCGTTTGTTTGCAGTTCTGCTTTCTAAGGTCGGCATTCACAGTGTAAACCTGGAGTCAATGACAAAGTGACAAATTAACTATTAATATGAATGGTATATAATAGCATAGAAAACACATGACACGTCAGCACACATGAAACAGGAACATCACAGCAACTATGAGTCACTGGAAGGCAGTAGCCACAGGTGACGAAGAATGAGTAACATTTTGAGGTCTTATTTTATCTAAAGTGAAATCAAGATTAACCACATTGTAATCTAATTGTTGAATCTATGCTTGCAAAAGTTAGTTGCAGATAGCAAAGACAATAAAGTCTGCATGAATTTAGAGTGTCGCTTATAAAGCTTACATTTATTTCAGCACTTGTAGATTATGAAAATGATTTTTTGCAAGTCTTACTAAAAAATACATTAAAAAGACTTAATAAAAAAGAATGAGCTAAAGTTTAAGACATTTTAGTAGTAGTTTGTGTTGTTTTATTTTAAGGGATGTTAAAGCTGCTGTTACAGCTAGCAAAACCATTGAGTAGATGTTCCAGGATTGGGTTACATAACACTCATTACGTGACCCTGGGGTAGTCGCTGGGCAGCTCACACACAGGGCTCAAGACAAGAGGTATGGAGAGCAGTGCAAGCTGCACTGATGATGGAGCTGGAGGGGGAGGGACAAGAGGGGGGGAGGGACAAGAGGAGAGGGAGGGGATGGTTGAGAGTGAGTGTATGGTGTTAAATTGAGTGTACATATGTGTAATATAAGTGAGTGATTGTAAAGTTGTGTTTGTCAAGAACCCAGTGGTGTATTCAGGTCTTGTGCCTGATTAAACTCATGTGCCGCCTAATCTTATTTTGCTCTACCCCTTCCTGCCCAGGCCACACCTCTCTCCCAACCCTTCCTCTGTAAACATCACCCTTCCTTTTTTGGTCTCAACCCTCCTCTTTAGGCTCCGTCTTTTCCTTTCTATATATTAAACAAGGAAGAGTACTTGCTTGGATATTTTGTTGTTTCGTGCACCATTTCAAATGTTTTATTATTTTAAGATATCATATTTAATTTAAATGATGAAGAGTGTAAAATCAACCATTTTCACCAAGTTAAGTCTTGATGTCAACTATACTAGAAAGATCATAGAGGTTCAAATTGGTTGAATTAGCATGTGGTCAGTCCATAATGTGAGCATGATGTGTGTAACAGCAACCACTGTTACTATACATTCACGCACCATTTGCCGCATACATACAGTGCCATATTTGTACCCAAATAGCTTAACGGTGCCATCTTTGTACCCAAACAGCCCATCTCTTACATATCTGTCCCCAAACAGCTTAACAGTGCCATATTTGTCCCCAAACAGCTTAACAATTCCATATGTGTGCCCAATCAGCTTAACAAACATCTTTGTGCTCAAACCGCTTGCTTCTGGCATAGTTCTCTCTAAACAAATTAACAGTGCCATCTTTGTGCCCAAACATCCTTAAAGTACCATGTTTGTGAACAAACAGCTTGTCTCTAACACCTTTTGTCCCCAAAAAGCTTAACACTGCCATTTTTGTCCCCAAACAGCTTAGCAGTACCATCTTTGTCCCCAAACAGCTTATCAATGTCATCTTTGTGCACAAACATCTTAGCAGTGCCATCTTTGTCCACATACAGCTTGCCCCTGACACATTTGTCCCCAAACAGCTTAACAGTGCCATCTTTGTGCCCAAACAGCTTGTCTCTGACAAACAGCTTAACAGTGCCATATTTGTACCCAAAACAGTTTAACAGTGCCACTTTTGTGCCCAAACAGCTTCCCAGCCATCTTTGTCCCCAACCAGCTTCCCAGTGCCACCTTTGCCCCCAGACAGCTTGTCTGCTATGTTTCTCACCAAACAGCTTAACAGAGCCAACTTTGTCCACACACATATACATACACATTCATCCAGTGAGCAGCCTTACATTTAACTGTGGGGTCACATGACCCCACTATGTTCATGGAGGGTGGTCCACACTGGGTGCCACTCATCAGGCTTGTGCAACATTAGAAGACATGGTCAGCCCCCTGGGCATGTCCAAAATTGTTCATAAATTTGAACCAGCCCTTTGTCAGCAATTTTGCACCCTGTTTGCAGTGTAGCACCCCCCTGATGAGAGGCAATTGGTGCAGACGCCCCCTCCATGGGCACACTCGTTGTGGTAAAAATAAATAATCATAAAAGGTAAACTGATATACAGGCAATATAAACAGCTTGAACTGTGGGGATTCCACTTTGAAGTGTATGTTACATGGACTCTGATTCCTTTTTCTGCATGCACATGGATTCATGCATTCTTTTGTTGTTGGCCTTCTGTTATTTTCCTCCTCACCCTGCTTGTATTTACCAAAAGGAAGTAGCATACTAATGTATAACACACTGTGTTATAGCAGTCCAATTTAGCTAGCACGCATGAGATGGTGGTAATCCCATTGATTACAACGATTCTTTACAGCACATCACCAGGCAGTATACTGAAGTACACTTCTTGCATTCTGTATAGATAAGCAAAGGGTCTGTACATACTCTGCTAGGATATCTGTTCGGACCCCCCCACACTGGCTGATCACACAGATTGTGATCAGTAATGCAGGGCCAGGCCCGGACTGGCCATCGGGCACACCGGGCAAATGCCCGGTGGGCCGGGCCACGGCAGGGCTGCATTGACTTAGGGGCTGATGGAGCTGCAGCTCCAGGCCCCTACTCTACCTACGGCCGCATTAACGCAGGGCAGAAGGGGCGCCTGCCCCTTAGGCCCGCCGCACCTGCGACCGGGTCCGCCACTCTAAGGGGCCGGGAAGTCCCCACCAAGGCCGGCCTTACGTGTCTGCGGCCGCACAGGATTTAAATTAAAACATCGGGGGGTTTTTTTAACTTTATTTAACATCCTCCATGTTAAATAAAGTTAAAAAAACTTTATTTAACATGGAGGATGTTAAATAAAGTTTTTTTAACTTTATTTAACATGGAGGATGTTAAATAAAGTTGAAAAAAAAGCCCCGATGTTTTTATTTAAACCCTGTGCGGCCGCCGGCCCCTTAGAGCAGGGCCGACCTTTGGGGTGTGCGACCGCACAGGGCGCCACACTCCAGGGGGTGCCAACCTGCGGCACCCGGCACCCCTCCAGAGACGGACAGTAATGTCCGCCGCTGGAGGAGCAGGCTCGCAAGGGAGCGGTATCGGAGGTCTTTAACAGACCTCCGGCTCCCTTGAGTGATTTTAAGCCGGGTTCAACCGGGCTTAAAATCACTCAAGGGAGCCGGAGGTCTGTTAAAGACCTCCGATACCGCTCCCTTGTGATCTGCGCGGCAACAGCTGTTGTGCGCCGGGGTTTCTTGTCAGATCCCGGCGCACAACACTGAAGCCGCGCCCACCGCTGTCCGTGCCCTCTGACCCGGAAGAAGACAAGAACTGAAGAAGAGGAGCGAAGAGGAGGAAAAGAAGCTGAAAGAAGAAAGGAAAGGTAGGAAAGCATTAAGTGAGAGTGGATTGGTGTATGTGTGTGTGGATTGGTGTATGTGTGTGTGGATTGGTGTATATGTGTGTGGATTGGTGTATATGTGTGTGGATTGGTGTATATGTGTGTGGATTGGTGTATATGTGTGTGGATTGGTATATGTGTGTGGATTGGTATATGTGTGTGGATTAGTGTATATATGTGTGGATTGGTGTATATGTGTGTGGATTGGTATACGTGTGGATTGGTATACGTGTGGATTGGTAAGTGTGTGAGAGTGATGGGTGTTATGCTGTACCATTTCCAATGTCTTTTTCATGATCTAATTATGCTCTAAAAGTACATCATAACTCCCATCACTCTATACTGTTCCATACAGTGGCAGAGCTGGGAGGCAGAGGCCTTGCACCCCCGCAGGACTCCTGAAAGGTAAGTGAACTTCAAAGAGGGAGAGGGTAGATAGTTAGGAGGGGGTAGTTGCGGCAGGCTTAAGGGGCTCTGCGTTAATGCGGCCATATAGGACCAGTCAGTCCAGTCCTGACTGGGCCTATTTTAAGGTGGGGGCCTGGAGCTGCAGCTCCATCAGCCCCTAAGTCAATCCTGCCCTGCCACAGGCGCGGTCTCGGTTGCTGCTTGCTCCGGCAACAAGGTAAGTAGGGTGAGGGAGGGGGGTGCAGTGAGAAGGGGCAGAGGGGGGTTAGATAGTGGGAAAGGGGGAGAGGGGATAGATAGAGGCGGTACATATTGAGAAGTGGGGAAGGGGGTTACATAGTGAAAAGGGGGAACATAGTGAAAAGGGGCAGATAAGATGAAGAGAGGGGGTAGTGTGAATGCGTATGAGAATGAATGAATGAATGTGTGGATGAATTGTGTAAATGCGTATGACAATTAATGAATTCATGTGAGGATGAATTGCTTGAATGATTTGTGAGACTGCATTAATGAATGTGTTAGTGATTTGTGTGAATGATTAAATGCAAAGATGGTACATAAAGGGTGGGCTTTAACAATAAATAAATAAATAAATAAATAAATATGGGCTGCTCAGGCTGAAATGCCCGGGCCTATTTTTTTTCCCAGTCCGGGCCTGTGCAGGGCTATGGAACCTTGCTTCATGATCACAGAGTGTACAGAGGAAATCGATACAGAGGGGAAAGAGGTATAAAAAATAAATGAAAACAGTAATACAATGCAGGTATACACCTGCTGATGGCACAATGACGCCAAAGGGGTCCACAAGGGGATCTCTATCATCATTGTAACATGGGCGGAAAAAAGAGGGGAAAAAAGAAAATGAATGAAAACTATAAAAGTGTTTCCTTGTTCCCTTTACTCCTACCAATAGAAGTAGAAAGTGAAATATATACATATATAAATACATCAACCCTTTTATACTTTAAAAACACAATATAATAGACTATGTAAGGGATCATTGTGGTCTTCTAGAGGAATAAAATAGAAAGTTATGTGGGGTATTACTGTAATAATGGAATGTTGCTGATCATTTATTGGTTCATTGTACGGTAGAGGCACGTACTCTGTAGAAGGAATCCTAAGTAAAATCCTCCAAATTATTTTAGCATAGGTATTTTACATACTAGCACTAAAGCACTAATAATTATTGTGTTTTATGTATTTCTGAAGACCCTACTACATTGAAAAACAATGTATAATTTATGTGGGTACATCAAACATGGAAACAATTAATCATGGTTTAACAAACATATGGTAAAAATAGAAAAACAACTCTGGTCTTTTGGGTAGGAAGAACCCTTGGTCATGAATGGTGTTAAACACACATTTTGAATGAACGGTTTAATAAAATAAGTCAAACTAGGTTATGGTAAGTAATACTAGGTTTTCAAAAAATGTAGCTTAAACCTAAATGTTTTAAGGCTAGACTGGGGCAATAATATTTTAAGTTAGTTATACCTTCCCCTAAACAATTATCTTTCTGGTAAATTTCTACATTCAGAAAGTGTATTTACATATAGTTGGCAAAGAGTGATAGTTTCATACTGAACCGTGAACTTTCAACATCTGTGATCTGGATCTGTAATTTATTCAACACCTGTTTGTGAAAGCCAACCATATTTTGTTTTAAGGGGTGATTTTAGAGTATGATTATCTGGACATATTATGCACATTTCAGTGCGCTAAAGCAATAAATAGACCTGAAACAATACCACAAATGACATCAATGTTTGGTTATCTGGTCCATTGTCTCTACTCGGCTGGTCAGCCTATTATCCTGGGAAAAAGAGATACGTACTCTTGTCCTCCAGACTTGTTTAAGTGCTGAGCAATCTTGTCCTTTCCCCTCTAGCCTGTCTGGTACTTTGGTGCTTTTTTAAAGAAACTTAGTGCCAGAAGGAGACAGATAATTGCAATCAGCAAAAGATCATATGCAGTATGTGAACGTCGATATTCAAAAGGTCAATACTGAAAACATAGCATAAGTCTGACAATGAGTAAGCCAAAAGGTAGTAGCACACTCTTTAAACGGGCTCTTTGAAGACATGCATCTTAAAGAGTATTCCTGGCCAAATGATTCGTGACACCAACAAAATCATGCTCCAGTAGGATGTTAGTTGAACAGATTGGCTGTTCTTGGTCATGTGACCAATGAAATCCAATGGAATCATACTTCCGATGTGACCCAGTGGGAGCTTGTTAGAAATTAGGCACTCATTATGGGCGTGCCAACACCACAAGTATGCAGGTACGTAAGTATGTGACAGACATGGATTGTTTTTTTTATTCATTGTTTAATTTGTTTCAAAGTAAATTTTAGAACATGAAGCTTAGCATTGGGACTGTGGTTGAATGTCTCTTGGTGTGAGTCTTGATGATTTGGGCACATTGCTAGGCCCTCAAGGACCAAATTCAGATTCTGAGAGCAGAAACTACTAAATTGATTTAAAGAAAATAGGTCCTCTAAATTGGTCTCTTTAAATGCCCCAGAATACACTACAACATAGAATGAAGAGATACAAAATGTCAGGAATTAGACCCAAAGTCAGTACGGCCAGCAATCAGGTAAAAGCAGGAACTAGCCAAGGTCAAAACTGGAGAAATTAGGACCACAAAAGGTTGCTGGTTCAAATCCAGGCAACCCTCTTCCAAGAGTGTCATGGACAGCTATCTAAAAATATTTTAGTTGGACTAAGGCAAAAGCATAGCCTAGAACTGGACATTAGAGGAGTGCATTTGTAAATTTCTTCAGTGAATTCCACTCAACCGTTTGTTACAAAGGCAATTTTGTATGGTCATGTACTTTTATTAAGAAAGCATCACTTTGTTGGCTGGTACTTATGGATGGCCAGTTTATACATTCAACCTAGATTGACACCGCAGTAATGCCAAGGGCAGGAGGATCATCGCATATTCAGTGTGTCTGGTGAACCAAGTGAACGGTATGCGTTTTCTGATCACAGGAAGATCTTTAGAAATCCCCTGATATCAGTCTACACCAGAAGCAAGGGTTTCTTGTTTCAATTCTGAAAAGGCATTGCCTTCTAAAACAAATGCCACAGCTGGATTCTATAACAAATAGCCTTTGGTTCTTGCTGAACAACAATTCCCAGAATGCTCAGCTAACCAAAACAAATTGTAACAGTTAATGAAATATCTGGGGATTATAGTCCAGGATCTAAAAGTACTGATCCATTAACACACAACCAGATGGATATTGTGTTTCTTCACTACGGTGGTAATTTGCAAGTGAGCTGTGGTTAAATTCACCTATTTCAACACAAATTATGAATGGGCAACCTCAGTGAGTTTCTCTTGCAAGAACAACTATCTGGGAAAGCATAATGCATACCGAGCAAGGTGACATTCTCCCTGATGTAACTACATATTTTACAGGGCTAACCTCGATCATCATCAGCGTTGGACCCTTCAGGTTTTGAATTCATGCCAAGTTATCAAAAAACGTTGTGTTATAAAGTGTAAATAACATACTTCCATTAGAATTACTGTAACAATTTAGGTAGCTGAAACCATGGTTTTACAAATAATCTAAATGTATTCTTTTTGTAATTTTCACTTTAATGTTCCTTCAGAAAACATGCCCAGGATTAGCACTGTTCTAATCCATGCTTTCCCTAGAAGCAATCAAGAAAATCAGTATCCTTAAGTATTAATAAACCATAGTAAAACTAGAATTTCAAGTAAAACAGTTAAATTAACATCAAGTTAAGAAAAATGAATACAAGAAAAGCAAGACATGTAAAATTCCATAACTCAGTAATTACCATTTGAGTAAGGAATGTTTACAAATAATATTGGCCTTCCTAGGGGGGTTAGCCCATACAGCAATGAACAGTCATGTCAAAATGCAACCTCAAGAGAAAGAACATAATTTAGAGCTAATTATTTCCAAATTAGAATAATACATATTTAAATAGACTACAAGATAATTAAAGGGGAATAGATAAAGTAATGATTCATGGCACAGGCTTTCACGTGTTACATTGTAGAGTTCTGGATTAGAGATTACTTGTCTACTTTAATCTGGAGTGAATTTTAGTATAATAAGCAACATTTCAGGTGAGTCAACAATGCAGCTACAATGGCCCCATATACACACACATGTATACACTTAACCTTATGCATACACACTTGAATACCCAGTGGTGCAGACCTCATAATATTAAAACATCTCACATTTTTGTGAACCTTATTCTATGCTTTGCTGCAAATTAACCAAACATATACTGAGAGGTGTGTTTGTATCCAACTTTATAATGAAAATGTGCATGAATAACTTTTATTAATGCTTTTTTGGTTGAGCTGTCATTGGTTCACTAAGGATGATTCTGGTGCAAAGTTTGAAAAGTGGTCTCATCTTCATAGTAATCAATCAGGAATCTTGGAATTTGAACCAGCAACTCTGCATACAGGACATGGCGCACTTGCCCTTGTCACCACCAGGCGATTCTGGGGTCACTGGACTCTGCGTTCCATGCACCTGACACACTTACCTTTCCTGACACACCTGTTGCTCATCGTGTACTCAATTACAGTTACCATTGCTGATACAGTTGTTCTCATTTTGCTCATTATATTCTGGTTTTACACTTCTGGCTCAGGACTGTTTATATTTTCTTCCTACTCCTTTGGCACCTCCATTATTATCTAGTTATTTACGTTGGACTGTTCTTAGTTTATGCCTCTGCCTAATCCTTGTGTACTATGTGTATTACCTTGGAAATCCAGACCCTAATTTGTCTGAAACAGACCTAATCCTTGTGTACTATGTGTATTACCTTGGAAATAAAGACCCTAATGTGTCTGATACAGACCTCCTGCTGACTGCCTGTTTCCATCTTAGTCCCATCTGCTAGTTGGTCTACTAGTTTGGATCTTGTAAGCAGATAGCACTCAAGCAGACCATTTTCTACAAGCAAAAAGTTGCAAGTTCACCTGTCCTGTGAAAGGTTGAAAAACTTTAAGCATTCCTACACAATGATCCCTATCTGACCTGGCACCCACACTTGTGACACAGGATTACTTTTCATTCATAAATCCAATTGTATTTATTTGTATTACAAGAATTATATATCAAGCATATGACCAGGAGTTGTGGTGCTTCATTCCAGAACAACTCCAGCAACAGATTACTTGTAGTCCCAGAGACTGAGGGCCCTATTTTTAAAAAATAATCTTAGTTCTACTGGGTATGTTTTCTGGTGGTCTGTCAAGGCAGAAGTGTCCTTCTGGCATCTGGTGATACTTATCACTATTCATATTCCTCCTTGGATGGCCCTGCTGTCTTTGCAATCGAAGAAGCCAAAATATGACGTAAAGTTGGTACAAAAAATAGGGAGTGACAGTATAAAAAGGGAGAAATCCACATTATTCAATATGAAGGGTCTTACTTATTTCACACAACTCATCCGTTCAATGATAAATTCAGAGAATAAACATGATTTACCGACAGGTATTGAATTGTATTTTAATATATGTAAGTTTGTGTTCATGTAGAAAGCCAGATTGGCCAGCTACTACCAGATAAGGGTTTTCTATCATGGGAAGAGGTATCCATGTGAACCTGTATCCTTTTGTATCTGTTGGCTACTGTTCACATCAACTTGTAATTTAAGTGAAAGGGAAACGAAGAAAAGTGTATTTCCCAGTATTCAGGGTCAGGCCGACGACACTTTAATAGTTCATCCCATGTGGTAATCAGCTGCAAGCAGATGGTGAGAAAGTTACTGTATATCAAAGAAAACTCACCATTGACGAATAGGTCCCGAGTGGATTATTAAAATAGTATCTTGCCAGTAAAATCAGGCACTAAGCTATTATGACAGTTACTCATGAATAGGCCTTCAGGTTTCAGGGATTACTAAGAACAGAATGATTTATGCTAAAAAAGGTTTTGTCCTATGGTCAGAAAGGATGCGCAAAGCATTGTATAGCTCCAATATTTAATCAGGTATAAAAAATTCTGTTGTGACCTGAGAATTTCTATTAGCTGAAGCCAGCCATCCAAACACAAATTTTAGAGGCCTAGAAATTGCCACAACTCAGTAGCTTCTGGGACCTGTCCTAGTCAATGATACAGTGGATATAAAAAGTCTACACACCCCTGTTAAAATGTCAGGTTCTTGTGATGTTAAACCAGGTTATTGCGAGGTTGTTTCCCCCTCAAAGATTTCAGGTTGTTTTGCAATTGAATTGTTCACGTTAAAGGTGGAAAAAGTTCTGGCATGATTTATCTTTATCTCATTCTTTAAAATCACAAGAACCTGGCATTTTAACAGGGGTGTGTAGACTTTTTATATCCACTGTATCTCTGTAACCCTGGTCATGATAGCCATTAAGAGGGGAGAATAATAAGCTACAAAGACGTATTTAAATTAGGATTTAAAATTGTTGGCAAGGAACATAACATTAAACTACTAAAATCTATATCACAAATGATAAAAGTAATAAAAGTACACATTTTCTTTAAAAAATGCAATTTTTATGCAAACATCAACCAGTGTGAGCTGAGTATTCAAGACTAAAGTAACATTCCTTAGGAAAAGACTTGAAGGGACTAAATTGAATGGCTACACTTTATGTACTGGCAGAGAGAATGGTATGAGAGTGATTCTAAAGGGACCTTTTATTCCTTTAAGCATGGCTTGCATAAGAGACTGCAGCTGTTTGGGTCAATGCTGTAAAACTGTCAAGGGTTTTAAAAGATTCCAGATCCTCAAACACTGACAAGTTTGTCCTAAAAGTCAGATTTTTGGGGGCATATGTATACATGTATATAAAACTTTGTATTTGTCCCCTTTAGATTATTTTATGCAATTAGATAATTATCACTAGTACTAAATGTTGATTAGGGAGTGTTTTTGTGGCAAACATTGTTTGTATTACTTAACCTTAAAAGCATACTTTTTTTTCTAAAATTCTGCATTTATTTAAATAACATTTACTTTCAGGTTTAAAAGAAGAGCAGAGAACATTTCTGGAGACAATATCAGAGACAGATCTCCCAAATGTTCCTTGAAAATGGGAACATCTGATCACCCTGTATTTTGGGTCCAGGTTGGAAGGGCTCTTTCTAGACTATTTTCAACCTGCATGGGACGTATCGTCACGTGACCATAAGGAAAACCCGTGGCTGCTCGCACACGAGAGAAAGCTGCAGGAGTAGTGGGAGGTAAGCAGGGGTGGGAGGGAGGTGGTATATATGTATATTTGTTTGTATTTATGTATGTGAGCATGAATGTGTAATTGTGTGTGTGTGAGCATGGATGTGTAATTGTGTGTTTTCACATGAATGCGTAATTGTGTGTGTGTGAGCATGGATGTGTAATTGTGTGTTTTCACATGAATGTGTAATTGTGTGTGTGTGAGCATAGATGTGTAATTGTGTATGTGTGAGCATGGATGTGTAATTGTGTATGTGAGCATGAGTGTGTAATTGTGTGTGAGGATAGATGTGTAATTGTGTGTGTGTGAGAGAGCATAGATGTGTAATTGCATGTGTGTGTGAGCATGAATGTGTAATTGTGTGTGTGAGGATAGATGTGTAATTGCATGTGTGTGTGAGCATGAATGTGTAATTGTGTGTGTGAGGATAGATGTGTAATTGTGTGTGTGAGCATGGATGTGTGTGTGAGCATGGATGTGGGATTTTGTGTGTGTGAGCATGGATGTGTAAGTGGTGTGAGATGGAGTGTGTGTTAAAATGTGTACATGTGTGTTAGTGAGTATGAGAAAGTGTAATTTGTGTAAGTGTGTTTACATATGTCTGCCAGCGTGTGTGGAAGGGAGGGCAAGAGTCAAAGAAGGCACAGATAAGTTTTTTGGGGGCAATGATTGTACAGACCAGCTGTTGAAATCCGTCTGTTTGTGTATATTCCTAAGAGGTACTGTGTTCTTACATTTGACTGTATGGTATACTTATGTTTGATGGATGGAGACTACATGCAATTTTCGCACAAGGACTCTGTGGTTTCTAGTTACGCCCCTGAATGCTGGTATGGTAAATGAATGGTCCAATAGGACTAGAAATATTCAACTAGTGCTATATGTATACCATTTTGTTCTAACAAATTAACCTATATCACAAATACACAAAAGCTGTGATTTCATCTTACTTTTATTGTAAACAAGTATCCAACACTTACATAGAAACATAGAATTTGATGTCAGATAAGAACTACTCAGCTCGTTTTTCCTGATGTAAAGACTGGGAATTGACATTTTGCTTTACTTATCCCCTTGCCGCCCCCAACCAAAACCCCCCAAAAAAACAAAACTCCTGTGGGTCTTTGGGTCACCTATCTTCTTTGTATGGACAGCAGAGTGGTGTTTGGCCACAACCACTCTCCTCCCACTTTCCCATCCACCCCCAGCTTACTTAAGACTACCTGGGGCTAGCCCGCTATACAATGCTAGTCATGCCCCCCTTGTGAAACCACTCCCAAAGAAGAGGGAATGTTCCCAGTAGCCTATCCTGGAAAGTTCACAAGCATGGCGATGACCGCCTAACAAAAGAGTTAATTGCTGTGAAAATGTTTATTGGGAAAAATAGAGTTTGATCAGTTTGATATTAAATACATTTTTTAAATTATATTGGCTTTCCAAAAAGTTTTTGGCAATCAATTGAGGTAGAGAGTAATGGAAAGTAAATATAATTAACAACCTAAAATATATTATTTCAGCAGAATAGACTTCCTACTTGTAGTGTGATACTTTATACACTTACAATGTTGAGTCTGTACCTTTGTTTTACTGTATTTTACAGCTATACGGGAACCATGGAGTTTAGTGTAGATAACAAGTTCAAGGGGCAAAGACTGATATTTCCTGTTTTGATCAAGTGAGGCTGAGGTCATAAGGGGGATAAGCACCAAGTTTCCCGTAGCTAGGAGCAACATGTGATGTTCAAATTTAACTCGGCCTTTTTCGATAATGTTAGCGTTTTCACTTGGTTATCAAATACATAGGGAATTTGATGTTAATTGGATGGCAAGGAAACTACTACCTGTATATACACACATATATATATATATATATATATATATATATATAAAAAACATACCTTCCGAGTCTTCTTCTTTAGCAGCATAGTTCGTGTTTGAAACCCAAAGAAAAAAACTTTCTGTAGACTGGATACCACTCACATCATTAGTCTCAGACTATGCAGACGGCAATGGTTTTCACCACATCAATGGATAACAGGATCATCCTGGGCAGTGATTGTGAAATTATGTTTAACAGTCAAAAGACTTGTGATTTGCTTACAAGACCATGTGATGTCTTGACCATGTGATTATAAAATCATTTCTTATGCCTTTTACTTGTCCTCTGAAGATAGTTATGTTGTGTTGACCCCTTTATTTATTACAATTAAACCATATAGAAACCATGTAGAAAACGACTTGGGAAATGTTACCCTTCACGTATATCCAAAGCAAAACATAACTCATCATTTAAAAGCCCAAAGAAATCTACAGATCATTATTAGTGCTAGAAAGACATGTTATGTGACACTAAGAAAAAATGTTGGCAGGTAAAACAAAATGAAGCATATTTACAATACATTAAAATAAATCTTAAAACTATATAGATGATTCAAAATATATACAAGTGATCTTTATAAATATGAACCTTTCTTGACGGAAAAAAACATACCGTATTTAGAAAGAATCATGAGCAAAGAGTGCTTTTACCTCTTTTACAGTGATGCTGATTTGAGCAGGGTCCTCCTAGCCTGTTTGCCCATTATACAGCTCTGCAGAGCATGATGGCGATATATAAATAAATGAATGAATAACAATCATTTTATTTTAACAACCATTTTTTTATAATAAAATGTAAATTTGGAATGTCACATGTATGTATCAAACCAGAAAATGATGTGACATCCAGACATGCGGTATAGGGAGTCATATGTACTTAGAGGGACCTACCAGGAAAGCAGCGAGAAGGTAAGAGAGAGTGTATGTATGCACGGTGCAGTGGGGTTAGTCATCTTTTATTAACCCTATGTTCTATATCCTGTATCCTGCTGGGGTAAGAGTGTGAGCACAGGTTCATTTGGAAATACTGGGAGGCACGATGTATTATTTGATTTATTAAAATAATTGAACACTATATTTTTCATTCAAATTTTTTCATTTGCAAATATAGTTTTACAAACATTGATTAGTGCTTTTCATTAAGCTTTACTATGCCTTTAAGAATCCAAAGAGTAATTTAAACTTGTAAAGATCAAATGAAAACTATCGAGCTTGGTCAGGACATAACAAAATTTCTTTCTATGTTCTTCAGACTCGTAAAAGTAAAAATGCAGAAAAACACATATGGTATTGATATTATGTTTCTATCTACTCTATGACTCATTGACATTAACTTGACCCCTTTTATTTTTAAACCATGTTTATTTTTATGTTTTTAATTTTATTAACTAGGGATCTAAACAACCAGACCATACAGGTTATCCTTATATCTACATGTAAAAAAAGAGCATAGGATTAAAAAAATTAGTTTAAAAACAGGCTCTGCCACACTAACCCAAACACACACACCAGGATCTATTTGGTCATCTGTTTTCTGGCACTTTACTTTCTGTAGGAATAAATTTAACTATTTAATTTTTACTTATCCAGAGAAAAAAAAACGTAGTCCTGAATTTGTAGTCTCTTCAAAGGACAAAACTTTCTAGGCCCAGAAATCAGTGAGAGGAAAAGTAAATTCATGGATCTTCAATCTTGAACACTTGTCCTCAGCAGCAGAATAAAAACACAAGTTGTTTTAGTACAAATAATAATAATAATAGATAACAAGTGGTCTATTTCTGACTTGTCGGTAGCAATTATTTCTTTCTTGTTGTTATCTTTTTAATTTTTTCAGACGGAGACAGTATGTGTAGCTGTAAGCAGCGGATAACAGAGCTGGTTATGCGGTTTCTCATGTAAATATGTTTGCTTTGCTTGAAGGGTCTGGCCACAAACTGATTGCCAATAATAACCTCTGCGGTACTCCTTCTAGTAATGTGTCACTCACAATGTGCAAAGATACACACAAGGTAACAGCAATAGACAATACCAGCCTCACGTGGCCAATGAAACAAATCGGTGATAGATAGATAGATTAGATAGTAGTATACTATATACATAGTATTGCATGGAAAATATGATCAAATAATTTCCACATTTTAAATCTTTCCATGGATGTTTTCAGAACACTACAGACGCATGTAACTAAATTGACTGTTTATGTCATGTTTTCTTTAAAGAAGCCAAATATTTGAAGGTTCATAATCTGCTTTTAATTTTCGTCTTGCATTGTTTTTAGAACAAGCATGAGCAAATTACTCAGAAATGGAGACCGGAGGCCAAGTTCTGAAGAAAACTGTTCAATAACAGCATTCTTTAGTCCTGAGCGTGTATTATGTGACAGATAAGCCCACCATACACATTTAAAGTAAAATCACACTCATAAATGATGGAATGATACGTTCTTGCTTTAAAATAAGGTTTGCAAAAATAATGGTATCGCATTTTTAAGAATATAGAGGTGGGATTGCATGTGTTTTAGCGATCATGCTATGTGGCTTCCATCTAGAATAGTGGGTTTGTCTCTAAAAGCCTTGATACGCTGCACACAATTTATTTAAGGAAGCTTCAACACTGCTACCAAAACGCAGGTCTTTTCCACTGAAATCAATTACGGTAATTACATGCTGTTCAAATAGGTTATTGTGTTTTAATTGTAAGGGTTGTATTGACCCCTTAAGAACCAGGGCTTTTTTATGCCTCAGGGCTATGTCATTCTATTTTTTGGGGATAAGTTGTTTTATTAAATAAATTTCATTTAAAAAAATAATTTTGGTGGGGGGCATTTATTCATAGTTTTACAGGTATATAACTTATCCACAGCAAGTACAATTGTAAAAAAAATATACCAAAAATATATTTAACCCTGACTTATACACCATCCTATATAATTTTCAATTATTTTGTTTTCTATTCCTGTTTTATTAACCTTTACCTAGCCCAATATACATTGGAAATTAACTATAAAAATTAACTCCTTGGGCTCAGGTAAAAATAAAAAAAAATAAAAATGCTTTTAAAAAAAAAACAAAAAAAAAACCTGGGTCTTGTGAAAATTAGTGTTTTATACTGTTCTCTATCTGTTTCAGTTCACAAGCATGGAGCATTCAGCTACAACAGTGCAATCTCTGAGACCTCGGTGACGTGGGACCCATTTTCCCAATGCTTTACCAGGTACATTGTTGGTCCTCTAGTGACCACAATGAAAGGGAACAAATTATTTATTAAAGAAAATAATTTGATAAACCCACATGTGTGACAGAAAATTACATGAGTCCAGATGAAGAACAAAACACCAGCAATGTTATTTTTCACATAGAATTGCTCATATCAGTCAACTATATTTCTTTCTTTCATATTACGAAACCATCCACAAAAATTAACTGAAAATTCCGCTCATTTGTTAGTCATCTTTATTTGTGTCATCACAAATTTGTTATTCTCTGTAAAATATTCAGAAAATAATACAATTTGGATGTCCTTTAACCCCTTAATGACAATTGCCGGTCCTGGCACGGCACGGAAAAGCATGTGCTTTACGACAATTGACGTGCCAGGACCGGCACGTCTTTAAACGGGTGCAGAAAGCGATCTACTATCGCTTTCTGCACCCAAAAAGCGTTGCTGAATGCCTCGACCTCGAGGCATTCAGCAACGCCGCGATCGGCACGAAGGGGCCATCTCTGGCCCCTCCACGGGGCGTCAACATCCGCCATACTTTGTATGGCGGCGGACGCCCGTTTTAAAAGCGTTTAGGAGGCGATCGACGATCGCCTCCTAAACTTAAATGGTGTCGCTGGAATGCCTCGATCAGGAGGCATCCAGCGACACCAAACACTAACCTTTTGATGGGCTGTGACCGCTCCGGAGAGCGGTCACAGCCGCAGCTACCAGCAATCTTCGCCATCAAGGAAGATGGCCGCCGTCCTGTAACAGGAACCAACAAATTTTAAAATTTAGCTAGATGGTCCAGACCATCTAGAGAACTTTGGCTCCACTTGCAGGTTGAATACAGGTACTGCATTCACCATGCAAGTCAATGGAGCCCAGCTTTCTAATCACAGTGTGATTAGTAAAAATAAATTAAAAAATAAAATAAAATTAATAATAATTAGAAAAAAAATAGTAAAAAAACAGTAAAATGTAAAAATCATTTCCCACTGATGTCACTATCAGGGGAACCTCCAAGTTGAAAAAAAATGTTAAATTTTTAAAAAAAAAAAAAAAAAAAAAAAAAATATATATATATAAAAAATATATTTTTGTGAGCAAGTCCTAAAGTTAGCATATTAGCTTAAAACAATTCTCGCATGGAAAGAGTTAAAATACTGGCATATTAAATGCCCGTGGGGTGTCTACTTTTAAAAAATGTATGATTTGATGGGGTAAATTGAATGGGCCAGGTTCAACAACGTCCCAATTAACACGGGGGGAAGGATGGCCACACATCTAATTTCCAATTAGAAAAATGCAGACGTACCAAATGTGGCCTTTTAGTTCCCCCAAAAAATGACACACCCATGCATGTGGGGTATCACTGCACTCAGGAGATGTTGCTGAACACATTATGGGGTGTCGTGTGACAGCGGCATATACCAGGAGCTGTAAATTCATACATAAAGTAGGTGTGTGGGGGAAAAATACACACACAAAAATATTACTGCAAACTTTGAAAAAATGCTGGTGGTAAAATGTGTGCATGCAAAGAGTTAAAATACCAGCATTTAAAATACCCTGTGGTGTCTAGTTTTGAAAAATATATGGTTTTGTTGGGCACACTGAAATGGCCTGGCTCAAAGATGTACCAAATAGGGCATGGGCAGTGGATCCAAATGCCAAAGTTCAACATTGAAAAAAGCGCATGCCCCAAATGTGGCCCTTTTGCCCCCAAACAGCCAGGCAAAATCATTCATGTGGGGTATCGCTGTGCTCAGGAGATGTTGCTGAACACATATTGGGGTGTTTTGTGATAGTGACATAAACGAGAACATTTTAATTCATACCTGAAGTAAAATGTGTATGACAAAACAAATGCAAAAAAATGACTACCATAAAGTTTGACAAAGACTGGTGGTAGATATGGTGCATGGAAAGAGTTAAAATACTAGCATTTGGAATACCCTGGGCTGTCTAGTTTTCAAAAATATATGACTTGATGGGGTAAATTGCATTGGCCGGGTTCAAAGATACCCGAAATGGCACAAGGGGGGAAGAATTACCAGATTTGGAAAAAATGGCTTTGAAATAGCAAAACGCTACCTGTACTTATTGCCCCATAATGGGTAGAAAAAAGCAAAAAAACATAAAAACATTGGGTATTTCTAAACTCAGGACAAATAGTAGAATCTATTTAGCAGGTTTTTTCATTACCTTTTATAGATGAGTAAAAGATTTTTCAACTAAAAGTTAGAAACAGTCATTTTTTTCTAAATTTTTCACCATATTTTATAATTTTTTTAATAGTAAGTAATATGATACAATCAAAACAATGTCATCTAAAGAAAGCCCTTCTTGTCCTGAAAAAAACAATATCTAATGTGTGTGGGTTCAGTAAACGGGAAAGAAGAAAATTACAGCTAAACACAAGCAGCGCAGAAATGTTAAAAAGGCCATTGTCACAAAGGGTACAAAAAGTAAAATCAGCCTTTGTCTCGAAGGGGTTAAAGTGAACATCCAAACCTCGTAGGCTTTGAATGAAAATATTATAGCTATTCTGCATTTCTACTATGATTAATGGAAGGAAAATATATAGTTATATGAATGCTCTATGGTATCTTAAGCCTTTCTAAAGAGCACTTAAATAATAAGTAATGGAAAGGCAAATATTTTTGGTGTGATTTCCACCACAGCTATACAGCTACTACTATACACCCAACGGCACATGATAGCTGCTGTTGGCCAAAACAACAATTATCGGGAGGACTCCGCTTCAATTGCATAAATGGATTTTAAGTGTCTTTTAAAGGACAGTCTAGGTTTAGTAGGAAACCAATGCTGGGGCCCTTTTTTCTTATTTACAATATTGTTTTTGTGTCTATTTTCCCACAGGGATTGGGGAGATGTTTAAAGTCTTGGTTTACTCACTAACTGTGAATACTTAACTAAGAATCTGCCTGGGTGCTATTTGTTAAAAACAGGACTAGCAGGGGATTAGGGGTACAAAGCAAATCCCACTGCTAGTCCACCACACGCAATCCTGGGAACTGGCTGGATTTGCCGAGTAGCTGGTTGCCTAGCCTCCAGTGCAGTCCATTTGATCAGTTCATATGCCCACACCACCTTTCCATCTACCTGCAGCTAGACACTGCATACACAAAAAAGGAAATAGTCTATGGATTCATTAGCCAGTCAAGCTGGTAGATTCAACATGGTTTATCCACATGCTACCAAACCCTACAGACCTAATGAGTTTATTGGCTATTGTTTGTCCTCTATCTGTATGTATGCTTTCTCTAATAATCCCTACAGTCAGATCTGCTCACTGTCCGCACAACATAGTGACCCACCACCAAGCTTATACGTCAGGGTATGCATAAGCCCATTCCTAGCGTGGTAGCCAAGTTACTATACCAGTGTGGGGACAACCTGTATTTGATGTGAGGTTGAAGCTTGGTAGAAGAAATAAACATGCATTTATAGATTTTACGTTTTTTCCTTCATTGATATAAGGGTTACTGCATTACTATAACACAGTGCTGGCATGGTAGCTTAGACTATTCTTGCACTCCTACTTACACCTACATTTCTTATCCTCTTGGCTAACCTCAAGCGAGCAGTGTGAGAAATGAATGTATATCCAACAGTGGGATTAAGGCCAGTTACGAGAGTTCAGAGCGGATAAAGTTAACTAATATACACCACTGGAAGCTATTTTCTTTAAAACTCCTGGATTTCCAGAAGAATGCATTCATCACTGACTTGGCAAGATATGTAGACACCTGAGAAATCCTGGCTGTGCTTCTGGTTTACAGAAATGTGGAAATAGTTGTGTTGATACAGGGCATGGTTCCTATTGATTTTTTCCCTTTCACTCAGGTTTTTTAACTCATGTGGAAGTTTCCTTCCAAGAATAGAAAAATATACATGCCTTAGTAATACGTTTAATTATAAAATTGCATTAATGCCTTTTACACTATGTTTGACTTGGTTGGATTGTGTATTTTAGGAACCTAATTAAGAATGTTACTAAAGTAACTTGAATGATCTGCAGACGTACGTGGAAAGGATCCAAAATCTTGGTTGTATTTCTGGAACATAAGTTAACATAACAGAACCTACAGAGTAAATATGTTTAAAGCACTAACCTAAACTGTCACTTTATCATAATGGATGGATCCAGGGGTTTTAATAGCACTTTCTGTAACGTTTGGGTCACTGCAATGTACAGTGGTCTTGGAAAAAGTGCTCCTTCGTTGATTTATTGAGACACTTTATGACCTATTGTCATGCTTACTTTTAAATAAGAAGGATTTAATAAGAACAACATATTTAAAACTTAATTTAAGTTTTTTTAAACATTTTAAATACATGTCCTGCTTAGCATTTTATATTACTTTTTGCGCAAACAGTATAACAATATATATGCACATCTCTGTGACATCCCAGAAGAAAAATATTTTATAAAAATACTTTTTAATTTATCTTTGGAATTTTATTATACAAGGTAACATGAATATGCAGTGACTTAAAGCAATACAATGAGTGTATTTTCCATGCATTATTTTAAAGTGTTGGTTTAAGATCCCCTTTTCAACTGAATAACAGTACATTTTGTTCATAAAAATATATTGGGTGTTGTATCTTTTCACAAATATACAGTAAACGTTACGGATTTCTACTGTAATACTATACAATATGGAAACAATAGCACACCTTGTGTCAGTGTGGAAGTTTCCACTCATTGGAATAATGTGTTTAGAATTATATGAGCTTCTTTAAATGATAGAACTGTCAGAGAGATAAGAAAAAATGTATCCTGGCTGGAAAATGCAGAAACCCTGGGCAGAAAAATATCAATAAGCAGCCAAACTTAGAATTGGATTAGAAAGCTATCCAGCACATATGGATAAGAGGTCTGTCCAGCATATACAAATGTATGCAAAGAGAGTAGCATTTATTACTGGTTAACCCTTTTTGGTGTCACAGGATGGGTTGTTTTGAAAGCATTAGAACGTGACGTAACCTAACACTAAAAGAGTTAAATACATTCAGATGTGATCCCGCTGCGGGGTACTCTCCTGACAGCCGGTGAAGGTCTGCGCGATGGACGCAGACAAACCCCCGCTGCTAACGGCACCTCCTTCCGGCTGCAGCACCGCTGCGGGGAACTCTCCTGTCTGACAGCCAGGGAAGGTCTGCGCGATGGACGCAGACAAACCCCGCTGCTAACAGCATCTCCTTCCGGCTGCAGCCTACGCAAATCGCTTAGACGTCTACCCGCTGCCCGACTACACACCAGGGAGTCAGAAGCACCAGCAGCAGAGGTTACCAGACAGGAGGATCCAGGTCCCCTGCAGCGCTGCGGGGGATCTGGATCTTAGTCTCATAGTCAGACCTCTATTTGAGGTCCTGTTTATAAGACGACCCCGATTATAAGACGAGTGGTATTTTTAATGGAAAAAAAACCTTGTCTTATAATCGAGCAAATAGCAAAATTAGCAAATTAGCTAAAGCAACAGGCAAACTAAATTAACTGCTATTTCTTAATTTCCAGCTTTATAATACAGGATGTAAAGTATCATTAGCTTTTAATAGTAAGGGGACTCTGCAAAGCAAATGTTGATGGAATGATCCATCAATACAGAGATCGTCTAGATATGATATAATATCTTTTTTTTACAGATGTAGCCATAAAGAAGAGGAGGAAAAAGTCTAACAAAAATGATCTCACAAGAAGTTATATCCTCATAGCCTGTCCACTAATGGAAGGCCTGCAGAGTTCATGTTGCCAAACTTGAAACAAATAGTAGGTCTTGATTGACTTCAGACACTGGTACAGAAACTACTGGTGCCCTCAAATTATGGGGGCATTGCTTTTGGTCTAAAGTAACTGCTGACAAAATTGGCCACAATGTTTTGTTTACAGCAATAATTCAGTGGATATTGGGGATTCTGTGACACTATATATGCATTCATATTGCATAAAATATTGGTCACTCTGCATTGGATCCAATGGAAATTTTATACAATATAGTTTTGTCCAGCATGCTATATGGGGATTGTGGAAGCTGAAAAAAGGTATTTCCTATATCGTTTTATTAAGGGTTTTACTGATGTATTAATAAGTGTTTAAGGAATTTATAGAGACATTTCTTTTCTCACTACATGTGTTAAGCAATGTGAAGTTTAAAGGAACTAGGCGACTGATCCAATCAAATCTCTGAATCATCTGGTACGGCTTTTTATTAATGTAATTTAATTAATGCTGATTTGCTCTTGTCATTTTATCTAACAAGAAAGTATAAATGTACTGAACCAGTGCTGCCCTCAAGTGGGTAACAACCAGAATACATTACTGAATGTAATTGGCTACCTTCCTTTTTGATGTCTTATTACCGGGATTGGGTAGAGTACAATTGCTTGACCTGATGCACACATTTTTATTTGAGATTTTTGGTATGCAGTTCCCATGTTTCTACTTTTTATTGCGCCCACATGCCAATACACAAGAGCAGGCACCAGTGGCATACTTAGGGGGGGGTGGTCTGCCCCAGGTGCCACTCATTGGGGGGGTGGGCACACTGGCACACAGAGGTCCCAAGTCTCCCAGAACATTTTTCCTAACAGCTTTAATAATTTTCTTGATCAACTTCTTTTCTAGAGGAGGACTCTCTTAATGCCCTTCCTTATCTCAAAACTCCTTCTCTGAACTTGGGAGCGATTTTTCGAGGGAGGCCTGCCCTGAGGGACAATTCACAGGAGGGAAAATCTACGAAATAGTGAGGACATGAGGGGAATAGGGAAAAGCAGAGGTACAAAGGAAAAGACTGCTAGGGTAGGACTCATCTAAACCAAGGCCACAATGATTCTTATTAAAACAGATTGTGGTGACTTCCAAAAATGCGGTACTATGCGGCTGGACACCCCATAACTGAAATATACAAAGGAGTCTCTTAAGACTGTGTGTTTGGAGAACCTGGCTGTGTACTTTGGGATTCATGTAAAAAGGGGAAAAAAAGAGAAAACATATGATCTAGTTTCAAACAACTTCATACCTATTTTGTTAAGCTAATTTTAACAAAAAGTGCAACTAGAATAAGTAGTGCTTGCACCATCTTTTGGTAAACTACACAGAAATGTATAAACAGATTTATAGTCTGTCTATAGCCTTCCAATAGACAGATGCATACAATTATAAAACACAATAAATTAAAAATATGAGCTTGGAACCATCTGCATCAAAGTGAAGTAATTATTAAATATTATGTTGTAGTTATTTGGCACAAGTAACGTGGTTGGGGGGACATCAAATTCTTCATGATGGCACTAAGATCTGAAAACACTTTCTGTTATAATGCAAGAGCATTCAAATGGAAACCTGCAGAATATGCATTTTTAATTTAAACTGATGATATTCTTCAACATTGCACAGTTTGTTATTTACACGTATTTCCATTTATTAATAAATCTCCACAGGAGTAAACTAAATCAGTGGAAGCCAGGAGAATTCACACTACAAACTTTGCAGGTTTTCAATTTATGGCTGTATGTGAAACTAGATGAACTAAATTAACATATTTAATAGTAAAATAAAAGCAAAAAGCAATGATTTCTTGTTTTATTTATATCTATACAAAAGCACCACAAATAAATCTATTCACCATAATTTACAGTGGAATAAAAAGAACGGCTGTCTCCGTGAGATCCAGGTTTCTCTATTTTCTTGCGAAAGGGTCGGACCACACTTTCAAACCTTCAAAAGAAAAAAAAATCCACATAAATAATCCACGTAAATAAACACAAGATAGATGATGTGTACACGGCAAATATAGCATAATGCAGTCCATCCAACACACTCAGCTATCTGAACTGCAAGAAATGGATTAGTAAAGAGGAAATATTGCTGTAAATAGGACTGGATTTACATATCAGACACACAAGGAATTATGGGGAAAAAATGAAATAAGAATTGCAAATATTTTAAATGTCTGTACTACAGAATGCTTTTATTGGGTACATTTCAGATCTATTTATTGTCTTACACTTGAATGAAACACCAGAGGTGCATTGTTACCTAAGAAGTGCTCCACTTACCTACAGGCTGTACATTTTCCTGGATGACGTCAGCTCGGTTGACTGCTTGTTCTTTTTCTAGTAAAAAAATCAAAAACATACTGCGTATAAATGTTCAGGTTCTATATAAGTATATATTATGACCCTTTAGGAGTATGTTTATGTACTAAAACAATATGATTATACAATATCACCACAATCCCTTATAAAGATGTTAAAAAATAAGCTATACAGCGATGGCTGGCTGGGAATTATGGGAGTCATTGTTTTATAACAACTTGTGAGCTTTCTGATTTGCAGCAGTTCTGCAAATTGGGGAGGGGGTGTGCCTGGTGGCACTCGGGAGGCCTTCGTCCCGTTGAAGCGGATGAAGAAAGAAGACCGAGAAGAAGTGGCGCTCCAGCAAAGGAGTCAGGGAAGCGGTTGGCGGAGAAGGGAGAGAGCAACCGACAGAGCATGAGAGAGGCCTTTTCTTATGATCAGAGTCATCTTATAAATAGAGCAAATACAGTAATAGCTCGCCATGTTTTGGTTTTACCCCAAGCATATAGTACAGAAGTTTATTTTAAAGGAGGAGAAAACAAGAGGTCAGTTTAGAGCCTCTCAGCAGAAGTGGTAAAGGTTGGCATTTAAGCATGCATGGGAGAAGCATATGGCTTCTGAATCTAAAAGAACCACATGGACTGATTAAGGTCTGAGGCTTTACATCAGGAAAACTGGCTACATCGGCCCAATGGTTCCTATTTGCCGACAAATTCTAAGGTAAATGCTTAGAGGGGGTTCTGGTGAACTCCTCCATGTATTTTCAAGGGGACAAAAAATATGGCTGCATTACGATGAGCATACTAAGTGCATAGGATGGCTGGAGTATCCCTTTAACCAACACAACCATGGATAGCGGGCCTGAGACGTGCCAGAGCGTTCCTGTCTACCATTGGATAAAGGATAAAGCCACAGATCCGTGACACTTCAGGAACACGCCAAAAGAACAACGTTATTCGTCTGGTCAACTCTGCTAACTGGATTTTTGGTGCCAAAACATCGCTTCGTTATTATGCTTTAATTATACAGCGCCATGAAATGGATTATGCAGACAGTAACAAGTTTGGACATACACAGGTGTGGAGGGTTCTGGTCTTAGAAACAAAAAAATATTATCCTTTTTTTTTTTTAAATCAAGGTATTTATGAAATAATGTTTTTAATTTAGCTGGTGACAGATAGGTCAATTCATACAAGATGACCGCCAAGTATGACTGAATATGCGATCCAATTAAAGAAATGGCATCAACAGCATTACAACACAGTAGTAAACATGTGCACAGTGTTGTCACAACTATCATACAATGTCATTACTGCTCCTTGCCACTTCCGGTTATCAAGCTCTTATAGAACTGTCATTCTCCAAGGTTTAAGCGGAAGCAACTGAGCCCTGTAACATGCATTCTTTATGCAAGTCTCTTGCACGAAGGCTGATTGCCCAGTCTCTGTATACAGGACCAACATGTGTAACTGTTTAGTGGTTTACAGTGTAACGTTTATATTAGCCCCGCATCACGCTTCTCGTTGCGGTATTCAGTCACACGCACTTACTGTATTCATCTATGTGCATCAAGGGGTGAAAAAATATAGGATAGAAAGCTGCCGCCACTGCAGTGACAAAGCCACCGAAAATCAGCACTACTCTGGTGTTCCTAGACATGGTTATTACATGCACTGCCGTAGAGGGCAAACACGGCGCGATAACAAGGAAGTAACTGGGAACCCTCGTCGATGCAAGCGGCGTTCTGATAGGATGTTTCCCGCAGCGCTGATGAAAGCAGACGCCTCGTTGGTTAAATCTCCACTTCCCAGGGAGGCCACGCCCTTAGCTACAGAGTGAAGTCATTAACCCCTTCAGGACCGGGATTTTGATACTAACGTGTCGCTAAAGGACCAGAGCCGTTTTTGTGTTTTTGCCATGTCTTTCTTCAACTGTAATTTCTCTCTTATCAATTGGTGCACCCACACAAATCATATATTGTTTTTTTCAGCACAAGTAGGGCTTTCATTTGAAACCATATTAAGCTGGGTAGTACATTGTTTTGTTTGAAATAAACTGGAAAAAGTGGGGAAAAAATGAAAAAAAAGCATTTTTTTACAGTTTTGTATACATACAAATTGTACACACATTGAACCAATGGGAAAAAATTATCCCAAATATATTCATTAAGTTGTCCTGATTTGGAAACCACCCAACATGGCCAGGATTTTTATCTATTTTGACCAGTATAGGGAAATATTGCAAGGCATGCATTACGTTTTTGAAATGTAATTTTTTTCAAATTTGGCATGGTAGTCTAATAACTGCAATAGTTGTCACAGATACTGATTATCCCCCCAAAATTATATGTTTATGAACAGTAGATAAGTCAAGGTGTACAACTAGGGTCATTTTGACACTTTTCAAACAGGGATTTTATCGCCAATTGCTGCCAAATTTTGAGGTATTTTTATATTTTTTTGTTTTTTTTGCATATGTTGCAATGTTGCTTTAGATTTTATATTATATTTTGTATAGAATATGTGCAACTGCAGAAAAAAACACCAAATTGTGTTCACCAACATCCCCCGGTTCCAACAAGGCCTCACATGCATGGTTCATGCATTTTTTGAGGAAGCTATGAGGGCAAAACTGGAACATGTGCATTTTAGTTTTCAAATTTGGAATTTTCAGAAATTGGTTTCCTGGGCCCATATCCCATTTGGGACATTTTGGAAGCCCCCCACTGTAAATTACCCCATAAAAGTATATATTTATGAACAGTAGACGAGTCAAGGTGTTCAACTAGGGTAGTTTTGACAGTTTTCAGCCAGCCATTTCTTCACTGATGTCTGCCAAACTTCACAGGGAAATTATTTTATTGCATTTTTAACGCATACATTTCAATGTTGCACTGAATTTCTTGCACAGCATAAGTGCAACAGTGGAAGAAAACACCACATTTTGTTCACCAACATCCCATGATTCCAACAAGGCCTCACATGCATGGTTCATGCATTTTTTGAGGAAGCTATGAGGGCAAAACTGGAACATGTGCATGTACATTTTTTTAAATATTTTTTTTTAATCAGATTACTTGTAAGTGACAGGTTTAGGCCGCTGACATCAATCAGGGAGACCGATCAATAATCAGCGACTTAAAATGTCACCGACAAGTGATCAGGTAATAATTATGATTTTTTTATTTATTAATAATTTGTGTTTTTTCATAATTAACCTAGATGACCCCTCTCTCTTTGTAGAGCAGGGTCATCCATGGGCTGCCATAATGATCCGATCACTCCTATTGGCTAGGAGCGATCGGATCAGCCCAGCCCAGCATTTGACCTGGAAGCACCCTGGACTTTCAGGTCAGTGCTGTTATTTTTTTTTTTTATTATTATTATTTTATTAATTTATTTATTTATTTATTTTTTAATTTTTTTTATTTTTCTTTATTATTATTATTTTTTAATTTTTTTTTAACTCTTTCAATGCTGATGCTCCATTGAAGCACAGCATTGACTGATATTTAGTCCCCACAAGCTTGTGGGGACTAATATTAACCCCTGCAATGCTGCGATGGGGGGTCATACACAATCGCAGCATTGAAGGGGTTAATTGAGGAAGAGGGGGGGTAGGGGTTAACTGAGCAAGGGAGGGGGTGGGGGGGCTGGTCTCCACACTCATGTGGAGACCAAAGAACCCTGTCTCCCTGTCCCTGAAGCTGCCTCTGGCAGCTGGGACACAATCTCCAATAGACTGGAGATTGTAGGGGAGGAGTCTCTCTGATCAGTCCTACAGGACTGATCAGAGGACTTCTGGGGGGTCGTTTTTGCTGTTGCTGGTCTGCCTGGGCTTCCAGGCAGACCACCAGCAGCAGAGCCCCCTACAAAACGGCAATTAACCCGTTCGCGGCATTGAAGGGGTTAACGCTGCACTGACGCTCTCATGGAGCGATCAGGCAGCAGGGGGGTGTTGGATCAGGTCCCCACACTTGTGTGGGGAACCATTCAACACCCCCCCCCATTCCCTGAAGCTGCCTGTGGCAGCTGAAACCGCGATTGCAGATTTTTCTGCAATCGCTGTTTCTGCCTACAAAATCACTCCGTAGGAGTGATCGTAGGCTTGGGGGCGGGTTTAGACAGGCTGTGCTGTCTGCCCAGGAGTCCTGGGCAGACGGCAGCAGCAGCGCCCCCACGATCACCGCGATTGTGGTGATGTGGGGGCGTTTTTTGGAGGAGACGTACCTGGTACGTCCCGGTCTACCGGTGACTGTTAACCAGGAAGTACCAGGTACGTCCCGGTACGGAAGGGGTTAAAGCTTCACGCTTGGGTGCGAGCCCTGGCGGCAGGAATGGCAGAATTAGGCGGTTTTATAGGAAAGTCCTGCTCTGGGGATTTATTTATATAAATATAATGAGCTGGAATCCTTGAATACGTATATAATTAGTGGAAGAGATGTAAATGTGAAATATTATGGTTATTTCTGGTAGACTTTTAGCGTCCAATGCTATTTCACAAGAGCACGCTATGAGTAATAGGGAATTCCCTGTTTTCTAGGACAGTAATGAGCTTGATTTATATTTTTAGTTGTGAACTGGGCAAGCTTTTAACCATCAGATGGCCCGGGCACCCCTTAAAAAGTAATTGGTATCAGTACTAGAGATAATGAGTTGGCCCTGGTTGTTGAAGGCCTCAGATAATATAAGCCCAGAGGCCATAAATTGCACTTTTAGTAGCATGCAGCTGGGCACATACAGCGGTTGATTGGGTGTGTATGGAGCGATATTGGGCAGTGGCCTACTGGGCATTTGCCTGATGGTCAGTCTGGGCCTGACAGTCACTAGCAGACCCATCACAATAAAAACATGGATGCTCTCACTAAAACTACTTGGTCTCGAAGTTTGGCAACCGTATAGTGTTTATTTTGAAACTGTTTGTATGAAAGACAACATTTAACTGGGCACGCTCAGGTTGGAATAGAAAAAGGCCTTCCCTAAACTGTTCCCACAAAGTTAGCATAGCATTGTCCATAATATCTTGGTATACTGTAGGGAACTTACCAAGACATTTTGGACAATGCTATGCTTCCAGCTTTGTAGGAACAGTTTGGGGAAGGCCCTATTCCAGCATCATTGTGCCCCAGTGCACAAAACAAGGTCCATGAAGACAAGGTTGGATGAGTTTGCTGTTGAAGAGCTTGACCAGTTGGGATGAACTGGAACAGAGATTGTGAGCCAGGCCTTCTCGTCCAACATCAAGGGCTGACCTCACAAATACTCTACTGGATGGGCAAAAATCCCCACAGGAACTCTCCAAAATCTCATGGAAAGCCTTCCCAGAAGAGTGGAACTGTTATAACTGCAAAGGGGGGGACAAACTTCATATTAATGTCTGTTTATTTAGAATGGAATGTCACAAAAGTGTTGGTGTAATGGTCAGCTTTCCCAATACTTTCGTCCATATAGTGCATGTATGTATGTATATATAGAGAGATATATAGTGACACTGTAAGCCCCAGGGAGATGCTTTGTTTGGCATTTGGGCACAGGTCCTATACAATTATGTATATGGGTCCCTGTAGTCGAGCAATTGGAGAGCAGGGATAGCCAGCCCCCCTTCCACTGGAAAACCCATGCCAGCTATTGCAAAAGACTAGGAGACTAGAGGATCCAGTCTGGGAGTCCTGCATCACGTACAGGTGCTGGGCATTAAAACCTGGAGCCTCAGGGAGACTGGAGGGGAAAGTTTGAGAAGTCCCCCTGTCACGCCAACTTGTGTAGTACATACATGGACTTAATACCTGGTAGAGATGGTATGGGCAATTTCAGTATGAGAGGGGTTAATTTGATGGTATGGGCAATTTCAGTATGAGAGGGGTTAATTTGATTGTATAGGCATTTGGTGCCAAAAGGTCTTTTACGATAAATTAGTCTTGTAGCTAGGACTCCAACCAGGGCCCTCTGCAAGGTGTGAAATGTTACAGAGGAGACGCCTCTACGTCTACTTGCTGAGTGATCCACAATATGCCTGTATCCCCTCATAGATGGATTCTTTTCATATGCTAAGTGACCATTAGCAGTCAGGAAAACCATTTCTTCCAAGGTCATATCAAACACATACATCAATAATAACCCATAGATTCATAATCATACCTCCCTCCCTGCATCTAGAACTGGGAAAGTGCACCCTACAAAAAGAATGCAAATATGGCTAGTGCAACTTAAGCTGTTTGGAAAAAATCGTGAAGTCCGTGGTATTCAGTCATAAGTAGCAGGTGTGACATATATATGGACTTCATTATTTACAAGAAATTCATAACTGCAAGAATTATTGCTGTGGCGAGCACAGGAGGGACAATAAAATGAAAATGTTATTTTGACTGAAATGTTTCCACAACACAAAGGGGAGGTCACTTATGGTTCCTATAGGTATACCTTCCCTCCGCTTCCCACCTCTGGGCTGGCTTGGAAACTCGAGATGAACTGAAAAAAGTATAAATTTAATGATAGGAAATTGGTCAGTGTGCTTACTAGGGGCCAAGATCTAGTTTTGAGTAAGTCGCCATCTTTCCTTGCCAGAGCCCTAAGTACAGAAAAACTGTTACTTTACCATTCAAGGGAGTAGTTAGGTTTTCTGTAATTTATTTTTATCTGTTTATCATCTTTTTTGTATGCACTGTGACTATTTCTTGTTCATAATAAATATTCCTTTATTAAGACTCACATTAACTGATTAGACCATTCTATTGGTAATTTGAAATCACATAGTTATTTTGTTAAAGTATATTGGGTGGGTTTTTAGTCTTAATTCGCTTGGGGGACCAAGGCACCCCATTCATAAATTGTCTTGGTGGTGGCAGTGTTATGATATTAGTTATATCATTATAGTTAATTGCTGGTGGTATTAAAGGTGGATATTTTTATTTTTATCACTATTTAGGGCAGACAGATTAGAATTAAACATACTTTTGAATTATATTTATTTTAAAATAAACTTGTCTTAATTTGAATCAAGAGATCTACTAGGTAAGTAGGATGTTATCCAGGACAATAGCCAGCACAGTGTATATGTGAATTTATGTACTATGTTGCAAACATCTTGCCATATAAACACTTTAGGCTGATGCTGAGTACTCATTATTAATAATGTCACGCTAAGCAGAAAGTGTAAAAACCAGTAAGGTATATGGTTGTAAAATGGATTCGGACATTTTTTTGTACAGTAGAACCTACTGCTCACTTATAGACTCTCAAGGCTCCATAAAACATATCCAGACTTACAAATTTAGCCTAAGGATTATTTTTTTAGTTCCTAGTTCCCTGGTCATGGAAGTGAAATCCACCAAATAAGTCCATTTCAGTGTATAGCTCTATAAAACATTGGTAGATATCTGTGCCTGGACAAAATCAGACACACAGTAGCACATAAGGCCCCTGAAATGCTAATTGTTAATCAAAAACTATTTCCTGGTAGCTAACATGACACTTCAATAGTCTTTTTTCCTTGTGTTGAATTTACCTAAGGGGGTGTGATCAGCTCAGGAGAATAAGGAAAAGAGAAGGAGGAGGGTGAAGCACCTGCCTCTATACACACACTCTCCCCTGCCACCTGGCAGCCTGTCCCCTCCCCTGTGCAGAAGAAGGCGACAGAAAGAAAGAAGTGTGACAGTGTATAGTTTGGGGAGGAGGAAGAAGAATGCAAGATTGGAGGAGGGAGATGGCAAAGCATACAGCCTGGCCCGACCTCAGAGCCAATCTCTTCCTGCTTTGTATGGTGAGGATGCAATAACATTCTAAATCTTTGCAATCATTATGTCTGTTCATGCACTGGGTTTAATATCATCCTCCTGCTAACTACTATACAGAGAGGACACATAGCTTGACCAAAATATCAACATTGTCAGGGCTTAGCCATACAGATAAGATCGCTTTGTGCAATGCACCTGCTCTTTGTAATGCTGACAGTACATAGTCTATAAATCCAACCCCAAATACCCCTAGAAGGTACTAACCAGGGGCTAGGAACGGCCCTGCCGTCCTTACTAACGTCTCCAGCTGACACCTTCTGCAGGTACAGGGTGGGTCATCACTACTAGCTCCCTGACCTATGATCAGGTACATAGATTGCAGCCTGAAATGTATGGCGACACCAGCTTTCTTACATATCAGTGGCTAAATGATTGAACTGTATCCATATAGATATTTAGTCTAATACAAAGAAACCTTCCCGAACCCCCTCATAACCTTAAGAACACCCTCTTTATATTGATCTGCACAACTTTTAATTATACCTCTATTCTATCACATATAAAAAGTTAAAGTATTATAGGTAAACTATATTTCCTATACTACCATTTAACTTTTTTTGTAGCTGTAATAAAATCCATACTATAATTAAATATGATACCAGACTTTGTATGAAATATTTTAGGTTCTTACCTGGGGAGGCTACATTTAGGGGCATCATACTCTGTGGCACTGGAGGGGGCACCTGTGAATGCTTGTAAAGGCTGCACTCGGTTTAGAAGAAACCTTATTTTATATCCTACTAAATTCCCATGGATGCCTTCCAGATAGCGAGTGTCATTAGAGAGGCTTATAGTGTATTTTAGGTTACTTTAAATAGATTATAGATAGATTATAGGATTTAAAAACAAATCATGTGGAGGATTTATTGGCAGAAAGTGTCATACAAATATTAACAGAGGAAAAATTAATTATAGCAAACAATGTAAGGGAATTTGGAACAAATTCATGTTACTTTAAGGTGTACTTTTTTTAGAATATATAAACATGACTCCATAAATCTGCTATAGGAGATTGGAAAGAGTTGTAGATCAAGGATATCTAATAGATGTTACACTGACTCACAGTCTGCAGAGAGTTTGGGATGGGTTCTGTTGACATATAATTAACCAAAACTTATTCAAATACATGACAAAGTTAGTAGATTCCTTCATGTGAAATGGAGCATGAACCTCATATGTAGCTCTGGTCTCTGTTTAAATATGCAAAAAAATCTCTATTCCCAGTTGATGGTTTTGTTTCATGATATTTTCAATAATGGACTTTTATTTTATAAAAGATTCCCATTTGAATATTTTAGATTTTCAAGTTCCATGTTTTTATTTTTTTCCATGTACATTTTGTCATATGCCTGTTGCATTTTTTCTTCACTCTTTATTGAGGCTTTTTACAATGCACCAAAACTGTGTGACTGTTTAATTAGTCTGGGCTTTGTTTATGTCCCTCTATCGATAAATATACAATTATTTTTTTCAATGTTTTTTTTTTTGTATTACTGAAGGAAATGTTTGATTTTAATTTCATATATAGACACACATACATATACATACATACAATATTCTCCCCCTTTCTTCACATCAGCACTTAAGGACCTGAACCCAGTCACTAAAGATCCCAAATATATTGTAACGCTTAAGCAAGCTTTTAAGCAATTTGCTTATCTGATCCCAGTAGAGAATCTATTGTACTGCCTTTTTAAACCAGGATTAATAGCATAGATAAACATAATTTAAGTATTCCAGAATGCATGGGCTGTTCAGAAACCTGTTTTGGAAAAATCCTGAAATAAGTGTGAGGTTTCAAAATAGACAGACTGGATGGGTCAATTAGCTCTTATCTGCCATGGCAATCTGTGTTTCTATGTTAGCATGAGTGCTAAAGGAAAGGTCAAAACAAAGACTGGGAAATGGAGTTAATGCAAAAGTCGTAGTTCTTGTCTGCAGAATCACACAAGATAATTACTCAAAAGTTTTGTGCAAGGTAACCCTGCCTCTGTGATAGCCCAGAAGGAATGTCAGTGTCACGTAGGTTTCAAATAATACATCGTGTCCAGATTTCCACCAAACAAAAAACTTACCAAGTTGCAGTTAAAAGAGATCTGTGTTTTCACCTGTAATTCAGCTATGTGTAGTGCTGAGAATGTATATAACCTTAGTGTGTATGTATAGCTGAGCTCTGCTTGTTAAAAAGTGGAAGGGCAAATCAGGGGGAACCATGTAATGTGCCTTCCTCGCTTTGGTACTTAGGTTCTTGCGGGTGAACTTATGGTTAGGCTTTGTCCAGTCGAGGTTAATGTTAATGCTACAGCATACAAAGACATTTTAGACAATTGTATGTTTCCAACTTTGTGGCACCAGTTTGAGAAGGCCATTTCGTTTCCAGTATGACTGTGCCCTTGTGCACAAAGCAAGGTCCACATGGTACATGGTTTGGCAAATTTGGAGTGGAGGAACCCCAGCGGCCAGCATAGAGCCCTGACCTTAACTCTATTGAACACCGATGGCGTAAAATGGAACACAGATTGCGAGCTAGCCCTTCTTGTGCTATATCTGTGCCTGAACTCACAAATGGTCTTTAAGCTAAATGGCCACACATTCCCACAGACATACTCCAATATCCAAGAAGAGTGAAGGCTTTTATAGCTGCAAAGGAGGTGGGGGCAACTCCATATTAACGCTTATTGTTTTGGAATGGGACATCCAATATGCTGATACAGGTGTGGTGTTCAGGTGTCTACATACTCTTAGTCGTAAACCAGGGACGTATCCCTTACTCGATGTGGTTTTGGCACAAGCGGGGTATGAAAGTGTATTTTAAAAAATATATATTGGAGATCAAGTATATTGGAGATCAAATGGCTGCCTGAAAAGTGTCAAAATGGCCCTAGTAAAGTACCCCATAGTATCCTGTAGTGTAAAGTGCTTTGGTTTCCATTGGAGCACTGAAGAGACTCTTCCCTGCCATGCTTGCTGATTCAGTGCTGGAGAAAAGTATACCAGATGCATGGAGATGTGTTCCACCAAACACATCTCCTGCAGGGCATATGGCCGAGGATGTGGAAAGGGGCAAACGTATACGGATTCTGCAGAAAAAATGCATGATGGCTGAAGTTTCCCTCTAAAACATGGGTCTCAGGAATTTTGCTCTTTTTTTAAAAATATGAAAATGAAAGTCATGTTTATTATCTGTTCTTATCTTTTGGTTCATTTCCCATGTTACATTTTCATAAAACTGCAAGCGGGTCTCAGGTTACAGTTGTTAGGGAGAGACGTCACATTATGTTATCACTATCTGTAAACCTGTTATCTCCTGATTTTCACTACATCTCCAGTGTTTCTCTTTTATGCAAAATGTCTTTCCTCCCCACATACATTTTTGCTGACTCTGTCCTTTAAAAGTAGAGCAATCAATAGTATTATGTCAGTGATTGCAGCACTAGAATAGCTTTTACTACCTAACTATATATATTGTGTTGTTGGAAGGGAGAAGAAAAAAAATATAGGTAATGAAAATATAAAATAAAGAGAAAAGAAGGATGTATCAGGAAAGGGCTAGAGGAGGAGAGAATAAGGAAAGAGTAGAAAGCATGCATATCTCTTTAATGAATGGCACTTATGCTTATGTATCTAAATGTATTTATGTCTGGGAGTTTTGTAGCCCCTAAAGACTGCATCTCTCCCTTCAGGATATTGGGGGTTCTCACTCTCTCCTTGTAGGAACCTTTGCACCAAACTCAATGTAACACACTAACTGTTTAAAAAGTTATTCAGGTGCAGTATGATGGCCCCATCACAATTAAAAACCAATTGGGCTTGGTTTGTAGTCCATTGCTTGGGTAGTCCAGGCCCAGGATTGGGTTTGATTCTGTCAGGGGCATAGTTACAGAACTATGCACTCTCAAATCACGGACAAAACCTGTATTTTCTATATATCTTTAATTATAAAATCTGGAAAAGAACCCAGCATCAATTTAAACAGATAAACAGAAAATAGAGTGTCAAAGTGTGCTTCCGTGCAAACAAGTGCAAGGAATGTATGTAACCTGATTAAAAGAGGAATCTTCTTTTTATGATTTTTACTTCAAAACATGTAATAAAGAAAATCATATAGTGTACCCTGTGTCTTTAAATGTGAAATGAACAAATAATATCTATAATCCACTCACATACACAAATGCTAGAATGAGTTCTTCAAAATGAATCATCCAGTGAGAAAAAAACAGGATTCAATGAAAATGTAAATAGTAAATACTTTAAATCGAAATGAAGCAGCTTACATTACAATAAATGAGGCAGCGGCCCCGTTTTCTTGGTGAGATAAAGTTTTATTAAACTCCATAAATGTAAGTGTAGATCACCATACGATTGCAACGCGTTTCGTCTTGGCAAAAAGGCTTCTTCCAAGCGAGATTACTATTTTTAATTGGTTAATATGTAATTCTTAATTGCACTTGTTTAGACTGATGCAAACTCTGTTTTCTATTGTAGATATGTGATAATGGTGCAATTTGTAATGATAAAAACCCTACCTTTAATAGTACAATCCAATATTTGGTAACTCATGGAAACCAGTATTGTTCTTTTCATTAGGGGCATACGGGACATCTATCTTAAATTCTTGATATTATATAACAGCTATAAAATATAGAAGGAATAGGAAGCAGATGCATGCTGGGTGATATAATATTCTAAGCACAATAAATCTAATGGAAGTATAAAGTAAATGTTAATTGATTTAACTAAGGTTTTCTAAAATATAATATAATAAGTTAATTTATTAAGTTTCGTTTTACAGATGACAGATGAATTTTAATCATGCCTAAACCACAGTTTTTTGAACTGAGATTGTCCTCTTCTTCTCTTCAGGTTCCATTGCTATGTTCTGCCAAGGAGACTAAATCTGTTTCAAAACAACCCGATAAATGCTTTGATTATGAGGATTTTGTTGAACTCAGAAACTTGCCAACACATGCTGTCAATGCAGATATTTCTGTGGAGTATATGTGTACCAAGCCCTGCACAATCCATGTGGACATCATGGCTTCGTCAGAATTCAGGACAGGTATTATAGTGTTTAAGAAGCAGTGGAAGAATGAAAAGATCCTCCATGAGTTACGGACACGTACCGTCAACTTGATATTTCCAAACATTATGGTTTATCGTAGTGACTATTTTCAGAAGCTCTCAATCGATGTATATTACACTGTAGTTCGAGCCTGGCTGGTGCACATTGATCCAAAACACACAGACAGAAAATACAACGAAACCGTTTTAAGTGCAGTAGCAAATGCATTTGCCGTGTTGGAACCGATTTCACCCGTTCAACGTCCTTACAAAGATCACCAGATATGTTTAACATGGTATGCTGAACTTATGTGGAGGAGAAGAGAAATCAGATTTCCCATCTGCCCATTTGAAACTGGTGAGTGGGACATGGCCATAAACATAAGATGTTTCTTAACTATTTCCTAAAAACAAAAACAAAAAAAACTATGGTGATAGGGTCAGATTGTACTATATATCATAAATGTCCATATTTTATGTACTTTACCTTTTGTGATAGTTCTGGCTTATCACCTATAGCCTCCTTATAGCTTCATCTTACAGTAACATGGTGAGATGAAGGATCTACTAATGCTGGTGTGACCTCCTTCTATCACAAAATTCTAGAGAGATCTACTATACACATCCCTCAACAACCTGCAGTGCACACCTATGGTAGTTTTTATCTGTTGGTACCTGCAGGGACACATCTCCACCATGTTGCAAGAGACTGCAGCACAGAAGAAGGTTATTATTTACAAAGCAGGGGCAGGATTATCTAACCGCTATGTTTTTTATGGGTTTATTAGGTTTGTTTATAGGGACAAAGAACAATATGGTGTGGATACCACAGTGAGGGCAAATTCCATTATGTAAATGTTCCCATATGGTCCTCACGGTTGCGTTTTCATATTAGGAAAGTACACTCTCATAAACTGGTATTCAATGCTGTATTTGGTATTTAAACTACTGCCGGTGATTCAATAAGTTAATTAACATAAGTTCCAGAATACGTGTCTGTGGTTTGATACTATTTCCAAGGCCTTCATCAAAAGTGCACATATGGAGGACCGAGGAACCTGCTTTAGAAAATGTTAGAACTGAAAGTAAAATAACAATGAGTTTGGATACTTTTTTTTTTACTTTTATTTCTAGAAAAATACCCCAATCTTTCCCATACAATGTATGGTTATGGCATGTAGATACTGTGGACAACTGTATCCTAAATGTAATGTTTTAAAAATGTATAGTTGTTATATTATAAAAAATGTTAACATAGTATTTCATTATCAGTTGGAGGCATACTCTTTTTTGATGATAAGTCCATTAGTTACTTAAAAGCCACTTAAAGGGGAAGTCCTGTAGTAAAAAAAACATTTTCCTCCTTGAATGAACATAAAATCCGGTGTTGTATACAGCAATGTGGATATCCATTGAAGACAGTCCAAAACTTTCAAGGGAGGGCCGGCACCTTTTGGTCTGGGGGCAAGTAGAGCTGGGTATCCATTTGACCCCTTGACCCCCGACCCCCCAAATAACTAACATACACTTACATACTCCCTGTAATACATTAACACACACACATTAGCAAATAAACTTAAAATACATACTCTAACATTAACACTCACTAACACACACTCACATACTAACAATAAAACACACTAAAACCTACCTACTCCATCACACCACACTCCTTTCACACTATTACCTGCCAGTAGCCTTGACTTATGGCTGCTCACACAGTACCACGTGGCCCCACTGTGCTCCCACCTCCATGAGTGGGCCTGTCCAAGGTGGATGTTTGGACCAGCCTGGGTGTGGGCAATATTTGATGCCTAAGCCAGCCAGACACTGGTGACCTTACTTGCTCAAAGACCACACAGAGCCGATTCTTTATGGCAGCGCTAATGAGGTCCATATACTTTGTTTATTCAAAGTGTCTGGCTGGATGTCTAAGATAGATGTTACAAGGCATACCTAAAACTGGTTATCTGCAAATGACATAATTTTATTCTAACAGGGGCCGCAAAGCTATACAATTTTAATGTTACAAAAACCGTCAACTAATCACAAAAGATAGCACAAACAGCAACGGGTCCTTTGCTAGTGTCCACATTGCTAATTAAAGACTGGTAACGTGATTATCTCTTTTAGATGCAGTAAGGATGCTCAATTTCCCACTTGCATCAAGCACTGAACACAACGGAGTCATTTTAATACAGGACAGATTTAAGAACAGAGAGCTTGAGCTAAGAAGACAACAACTTGTTAATAATAACCCAATGTAAGGGCTTCTGCCTAGATCTATTTATCATATCATTCTCCCTTGTGAAAATACATCACATTATCACCAAGCAAAGGGTTAAAAAATGTATTTTTCTTTATTTATTGCAGATTTACTTTTTCATTATGGCTCTATTTGCTAGATTTCTGCACAAGCAAGGAATGTGGGATTTTCCACAATGTTGATTCGAACAAAATGTATGCAACTCCATTGCTGTTTTTAACACAGAAAGGCAAGTAAATAAATATTGCTGCCCCCATATCTCTGGAATCTACTTCCACCGGACCTTCAGCTTTCACCCTCCCAACATTCTAGAAAAATCTCAAAACCCACTTTTTCAGAGAAGCCGCACCATCTTAGTTGCTAGAACTTCTCTGTCACTGATACAACCACCATACTACCTCTCACCTTAATCTGTTCCTTATGTTTGTCTTCACCCCATTCCCTTGAGATTGTAAACTTGCAAGCCGAGCCTGTCCACTTAATGTATCAGTCTTGTCATATACCTTAAATATATGTATTGTAAGTAGCGCTGCGACAATTGTTGGCGCTATATAAATAACAGATAATAATAATACTTACACTAATGAAGATGTGCACATACCTTTTCTGGAAATGTGTGTCTGGTTAGTGCAGTTGTAGTTCAATAGCTTTAACATTGCCATGCATTTATCATACAATATATTGCTGAATATACACTATAAATGCTGAAACGGTGTCTAGATGAGTGACTGTAAGTTATATGAAGATAACATTAAGTTATGATATCCTTGGTGCACCCAAAGCAAACTACTGTTTACTTATTTTTGCTCTACCAGATTATATTGTAACAAGTGACCCTTTTTGGAGCCATAGTAACTTTTACGTCGAAATAAAGACCTAAGTCCATCTAGTTCAAGCCTCCTACCCATCATTTCTGCTTTTGATCCCCCCACAAAAGGCAAACAAAACCAAACAATTAAGCTACTCTCAATGAACATGGGAGAAGCGTCCTTCCTCTCCTGATGTCCCTCAGGTTCTCTGTGGGGTATTAGTTTATCGTTGTTCTGTGGCGCTTAAAGTTCCAATAATAACCATAGAAACAAATGTTTTTTTTTTAAAGAAATATAATTTGCCTTAATACAAAAACTTTTAGGAAATATGCTTCACATGGTATAAACAAAAAATGGAATCCCATCTATTGTGTTCTTTTTAATCACTATTTACTTTGATAAATTCCTTAGATGGGTTTACCTTCTATTATTCACAAATCTGAGTTTGCAGGTTGGGGTGAACATCTGAGCTCAAAAGTCTATATGATCCATTAAAAACTCCAAGTGAGTTTTTTACTGCCAAAAGGGCTGAGATTCCTAGGAAGGCCTCCACTTAAGTCTTTATGGAAGACGTCATTAGATATCATTCATTTCTAGAATCTATGCATTGGTATTTCCTGCCAAAACATACATAGAAATTGTTTTTCTACTTGTTTTTTTTAACGTAACAAGAGAAATAAGATTTCAAACTTACTCAACGAAGAAAAGTCTTCCAATAAATCTGGGAAGGAGAGGAACAGACAAACAAGCAATAGCAGTTTGGCCTTTTTGCATTATCAAGTATTTCCTGCAAAATGAAGGTTAAAGCTGACTAGCTGTAATTTTCAAGTTCAAATGTATTGCCTTTGCATAGTTTTCAGCATTATAATATATCTATGAATCAGTAAGGTTCTTTAGTCTAACATTCCTATTGTATGTGACATTTATTAAAAAAAAAACGAACTCACTTTAAATTATAGGATGTACTAAGCCATGCATGTATAACGTCTCACTTACCCCATCTATACTATAACAGGAAAAGTCCATGTTCAGGTGCGACTTGTTACGGGAGCCGATGTGGCCATCCTTACAAACTTCCAGGTTCCCCTTTACAAATGGTTCCGTCTGGACTTGACAATTAATGGAAGAAAGGTATTGGGTGCTTTTCTATGTTTTGTATGTTTTATGTTTATTTACACAATTTTCTTAAAATAATTAGCAGCCAAACTTTAACCGGATCTATCAAGCTTTCCCTATGCCCCCTCAAAAAATCATATATGCTGGTATATATAAATATATATATATATATGTAGAACATAAAACTCTGTGTACATACAGCAGGTGGCATTTTAACATTTGATGTATTTTTTTTAATTTTAGTAATACATTTCAGCATATCTACCGTATAACTGTTTAGACGATGTCGTATCGCATCCAATTCTCCCTTTATTATGTTCCTTATATGCATCAATTATAAAACATATTTTTGCTTTATTTGAAGTTTTTGAACGTGATCTGGTCACCCTTATTTACAAAGCAGCAAAAACTGTTTCCACAAATGTATGGAGGATCAGTGCAATGGGTTTATTATGGGTTTATGACTTTTAAACTGATTCTTTTTATGCTTTAACATTGATTTTACATTTCAATTTTATATATTACGGTATGTTTCTCTTTAGATAGTATTAACAACACACGTTGGAGAACACCTGGAAAGCCACGGCTATCAATCCTATAAGTAAGTAAACAATACAGTGTTACACTAAATTATCGTAGTACTTTTACCAATGTGGGTCAAACCTTTTCTAGTTTCTTTATAGCTGAGTTAGTGAGGGCTCAAGCCAATGCTGACCCAGGAACTCTAATGCCATCATTGTTTTTAACACTTTGTCCACTGGCAATTTACATCAAATGTCACCAATGTGCTCATTCGTAGAGTTATCACAAAGAAATCACAATAGTAAGTCTAAAAAAACCTTCCATAGATCATATAGCCTGTACCAAATCTGCTAACAAACCTTAAGTAAAAAGTATAGGGTTAGGGTTAAATTAGGGTTATTGCCTATTAAATACAACTCCCTTATACAACGTTTAATTCATTGTAATCATTATTACGAATACACATCCTTTTCTAATTCAGTGTGGAGGAGGATATCTACTTCGATGATACTGATGGATACATTGTTCTTGGAGGAAGCAAGTATGTTCTTGGTATTGATGGATTCTTTGGACCTGTCCAATACTACCGTATGAGGGCCTTGAACACAGAAGAGGTAAAAAATGTATTTATTTAAATGATTCATTGTAGTTATATTATATATATATCGTAGTTTTGCAACATTGATCTATAGATGGGGCACCACCAAGCAATGAGGGCCTAAACAGCAATTACCGTATTTGCTCGATTATAAGACGACCCCGATTATAAGACGACCCCCCAAAATCAAAATATTAATTTAGGAAAAAAACAAAAAGCCTGAATATAAGACTACCCTATAGGGAAAAAGTTTTACCAGTAAATATTAATTAATGTAAATTATTTTCATGTTTAATAAAAGCTATGATTGAGAAAAATATATTTTTTAAATTTCCTTTTATTTGCCAACCTGCCCCCCCCCAGTTATGCCACTCTGCCCCCAGAAATGCTTTATACCCCCCTATTTGCCACTCTGCCCCATGATATGCCTTATACCCCTGTATGCCACTCTGGCATATAGGGGGTTAAAAGGCATATCATGGGGCTGAGTGGCATATAGGGGGGTATAAAGCATTTCTGGAGGTATATAGGCATATAGGGGGTTAAAATGCATTTCTGGAGGTCCAGAAATGCATTTTAACCCCCTATATGCCACTCAGCCCCATGATATGCCTTTTAACCCAGCATGTACTGGCTGCCTTGGCTTGATAGGAGTGTGATTGCTGTTAGCAGTTTGATATATATATATATATATCAAACTGCTAACAGCAATCACACTCCTATCAAGCCAAGGCAGCCAGTACATGCTGGAACCTGGGGATGATAGCAGTGGGATTACAGCCTCCATATGCCATGCTACAACCCCCACCCCCCTTACACATCCATGCTATCACACACACACTCACACTCATTCACAAACATTTAAATACTCATTCATTCCCTTAATCACACACACTTCACACATACTCAAAAACCCTCCCCCACCCCCTCACCTGAACTGCAGATCTCCCACTCGCAGACTTCTGCAGGGGACCGGCTGTAGCAACTTCTCTGGCCCCGCCCTCAGAGGAGGGAGGGGGGAGATAGAGTTCTGTGAGGACGCTGCAAGCTTCCTGCCCTGCTTCTAACAGAAGAGACGCTGCTCGCGACCGGTAAGCAGCATGGCGCCAGCATTTTTTTGGGGTCTGATTAGAAGATGACCCCGATTATAAGACGAGGGGTATTTTTCAGAGCATTTGCTCTGGAAAAAACCTCGTCTTATAATCGAGCAAATACGGTATGTTTGCTCATACAGTACTCTCACTGCTGTCTCAGGCTGATTTAGTGCCACGAGGGTTACATCGTAACCAGTTGGAAACCACTTCAATACTCTGTTGTTATTTTGCGAATGCTCCTTACAGTGCAGGAAAGTTGTTTTATTATTTCATTTTTTTGCAGATTCATAGCTGGATGTTTCTTTCTTTTTTTTTTATTAGATCTTTAACCCACTTGGTAAAGATGAGATTTATCAGTGGATAGATAAATATTACCTGAGGTGTGCAACAGTTCAGGAAATTGTGTATACCTATACAAACATTGTGAGGGAGACCCAAGAACTGCAAACAGAAGGTACATTTGCAATAACTATTTATGCTAACTAAATGAGATATGTTTCTTTAATAATTAGTTTCATTTTCTTTAGGGTAACTATGCACAACTCAAGAATCCCTTTATTGTGTCTGTCGGCAGTACTTCCATGGGAAGGCTTTTCCACCTATCTACTATCCTTCCTATGAGTTTAACACATGATCCTTCATCTTTCTAACTTCTGACTCCTATTTTTATTTACCTTAGACACTGGCCCGGGCCTCAGGGCACCACCCCGAGCCACCCCCTTCATGGCCGCCATTCTCACTGTAAAGTGTTGCATATGACATCATATTCAGTCAGTGCACGGTGTCATAAAGTTGTGCAGTGCCCTTTAAAGCAGTCTATGAAGGCTGAGAGCTCCCTTGTAACCAGCCCATTGGGCAGGGCAATCCTGGGAACAGAAAACATAGGTTGCATTAACTTTAAAGATAGCCCTGTGTGGTTAGAATGTTTTGGTTCTCTTTGTATGCAATTTTATGATTTCAGTTCTGTATTAGGAAAGATGCAGACTTTAAATTGTCCTCATGTTACAGACTTGTAAACACATCCTGAGAACCAGTGGTGAGCCCTGTGTGGTATTTAGGAGTTAGCAGACCCTCTGCAACGTAAAGGGCATGTCGCCCGCTGGGGCTCCCCAGTATACCACTGAGCTGAACTTGATTAGACGAAAGGTGACTAAACCATGTAATGTTCTATTGACAGGGACGTCGACAAATTATTATGTTGACCTCTATTTCAAATATGGACGCAAACTTGTCTGCCCAGGACTTCCTTGGAACCAGGAGGAAAGAAACCAGTTTAGAAATATATTGAATTTTCTGAAAACTATAAACTCACCATCATCAGGTATTTATCTTGTTCGTGTAAACCGTATTTGTTTAAGAAGTACACATATCAAAACATACATTAATTATGAATATGAAAACGTAGTGCAAACATTAAAACATCTGCTTCCCTCTGGTGCCAAGTGTGGATATTGGTCCCAGAGTCAGAGGCCATCAGATATCTTGGCCCTGCTCATGCTCATCGCCTGGGCCCCATGCCCTTCCCTTCAGCCTGCCTCATCTCCATCCCACTGTCCCACCCACTGCTCCACCCATGATACCACCTTAAGCATGCCTAGGGGCAAGCCTAGGGTAAGTGCTGTCTGTGTTATTCAAGACCCCTCTATGACAAACGCATACATAACACGCAAACTCACTTTAACACACACTCAATCTACCACCGTACACTTACATACACATTTTTTCTCCTGCTCATCCTGTCCCCCTCCCAGGCATTACTAACCTTATGCTCACCACTGATGCGCAAACTCATGATACCATCATACGCTGACACCCAGACAGACATGTCAACACCAAATCATAACGCGCATACACTTATGCTAACACCATACACTTACACAATCTAATCCCATACTGTAACAGACACACACATGCTAACATCATATGCTCACAAACATTAACACCTTACAGTAACACACACACATGCTAGCACAGGTATTTTAACCTCATACACCAATAGACGCAAACTCTAACACTACATGCGGATGTAGACACTCATGCTAATGCCATACAGTAACGAACACAACACCATACGCACACATATGCTAACACCACACTAAAAGCACACATTATCCAACAACATACACAAATACACACCTGAGTAACTGAGTAACACTATATACTGTGTGATATATATACTATATATATATATATATATATATATATATATATAGTCTTAGTATGTGCATATATCTATAGTGTTAGTGTATACATGAAACACACACATTGACTAACACATAATGCTGACTCTATCGCTACAATACTTGCACAGTAACATACTGAGACTTACACACACCTATTCACCTATATGAAGTAACATACACACACTGTATCACACGTTGATACTTCTGACCTTGATCATTAAGCCCCCTGTGAGCACCATTTATTGTCAATTACACTGCATTTTCATTGTTGTTTTACTATATGAGTATAAAGTGTAGTATTTCATTTTCCAAGATATGATTAACACAATACCAGTCTCTAATACGTAGACAAAACTCCATCTCTTCTCTGACAAACCGTAGCATACAGAGAGTGTAATGCAGTAAGTACTCTTTTGTGTAGTAATCATACCAGACGATCCTCAACACATCCCACTCCTCATGGACATCGTATGCTATGCGAACTCATGCTCACCCCTTCTGCACTCCAGAAGGAGCAGCAGGGGGAAGCTATGGTGTATGATGTTTCAGGAGTATACGTGTGCATAATGGGGGTAGAAAGCAGGAAAGGAGAAAAAATGATGAAGAAGAGTAAACTGGAGATAGGGGTAAAAAAAAAAAAAGGTAGAATCATTGTCAGCCTTATAATGTTTAAAATAACCAAGAGGCACCGTTATGATTTGCTTTAAAGACTAAGGGGGAAATAAGAGGACCTTGCAGAATTAGTCCCTGAAAAGCAGAAAGAAACAAATATCTTTTTGAAGGTACAATGACAAATTATTCAGTGGTTTTGTTAAAGGTATAATAGTCTCAAGTGAATAACAACAATAAATTAAAACTCTAACGCCACCATTCTGTTCATGCTGTGATACAGATTTAATCAGGGGAGTAATCAAATTTTGTTTTATTGCTAATGCGTTGAGGCATACACATAAAGGAAAAATGCATTTGGTTGTTATAAAATTTCAATTTCTGTTCCAGTCAGAAGGCTTCTATCAAGAAAACTGCACATACCAGCCAGTATCTAAATGTACTTCAAATTTTTATTTGTAGCCTATGACTGCTTTTGAAATAATTTTTGTTTGCTTTATAATTTGTAATTGCTTTACAAAGCCGCTTTGTTATTTTCAGATCACCCTAATGCCATTCTTGTGGAGACTGGGAAAAAGATATATGATGATGCAATGGAGAAGCAGTCACATCACCTGCGCCATTTTGGGTCTGTGGTTCCCGCCCTTGAGGATGCAAGCTGCTTGGGTTTTCATAAAGCATCTTACCGCCTGGCTGTTATGTATGAAATAGGCCTTGGCGTAGCTATCGATCCAGTCCAGGTATATAAAATACTGTACATCAATATATACTGTTATACAGATAAACAATTCAAGTTAAATTGCTGAAAATGAGAGCGTATAATCATCAAGATCGTTTTCACTTAATATCTCACATTCACTGCAGACAATGTTAGAAACAACCCCTTTCGATCTTCAATCTTCACTTCAGTCAATACAATGGGGTTTATTAATTAACTCAAGCAAGTGCTGCATTTAGTTAAATTCTGCAGGATAAGTAAAAAAAACTGGTTTAGGGACATTACATGCAAATAATTCAAGCTATGGATGACAGGGCTTGCATGGAACTTTTGTTCTTCTCATTTGTAGGGTCTGTTATACAGTCTGGTTGGAGCACAGAATTGCGACAGGCTTGCGTTGTTGAAACTTGGATATAATCATTTCCAAGGAGTGGATAACTATCCTTTGGACTTTGGGCTTTCATATGCTTATTACATTAGTATTGCAAAGAAGACCCCAAAAGATCGTTGGACAATGCATGAAGAACAGGTAACCAGCATCAAAATATGTTTTATCGTTCCACTTTATTCTTGAACAAAATACTTGACAGGTCACTTGTAATACAACAAATGGGAACTAAATATCCTGAATATCCTACAAACACCAGAAAGCAATAAAGCATTTCTTTTCTGTTCAGCAACATCCCTATGTACCGTAATACTTCACATGCATTGGCCTTTTAATACTTTGCAAAGGGTTAAAGGGCCATAATGTAGCCTTACACAATATACTATTATTATTTCCATTATTATTTTGGTGGGCAGTGAAGAGTTTTGATTTTTTTTGTTACATTTTTTAAAATTGCTTTGCTTTTTCTCTTTTCCCATTTTTCATTGAGCGGTGCTATATGACTAGATTACTAGGGAAGTAATGAGTATTGGCTTTTGCTGGTTTGTTCAGATATCAGAGTCAGTATGTATGTAACATTTTAGAGTCAGTTTGTGTAATAGAAAGATAGATAGATAATATTATATAGTTTGGCTCTTTTGGTGTGCAGCTTGATTATTATGCTATATTGTGTATATATATATATATATATATATATATATATATATATATATATATAGTGTTGGGAGACACTTGTTCTTGCACTCAAAGTAACCTATTAGGTGTAATATCCAAATGTAACTGCACCAGTCCATATGTGAAACATGTTATTTTTCTTTAAAGAGAATACACCTTTCTCTACATTTTTTTCAAGGCATTTGTGGAAGCTGTAAGGCTAATGGATGATGAGATGCTGAAAGAGCAAACTAGAGAGAATGATGATTTGTTCCTGTGGCTGAAGCAGAATGCAGAAAGAGGAGATGTGCATGCGCAGGTAACTATCATATAGCAGCCTCATAAACCTAATAAACTTTACACACATTTCATAGAACTGTAACAGACTCCAACACAAAAAAAAATCTACTCTATCAATGGGACCAAAGAATACCCCAAGACTCTCTCCACCAATTAACAGGACAACAGTTCACGCAGTAATCCAAGCAAAACTTCATCTTAGAATGTTTAAATAGGTTATAAAGCCTGCGGAACTGCAGACGCAGTAGATGGAATACTTCTTACATATCAAAAATGTCTTTGTAAACAGCATTTGGGGTGTGAACTGGTTTTTACTTGGGGGAACCAAGCAACCCTGTGAAGAATTTTCACCCTGACTGCCTTTGCAGACGAAATACGTGTTGAGACAAATATATTCCAAGCTTACTTAAGGACCCTGACTTCTGTTTATGCTCATTGTAAAGTGTTAATGGACTGGAAATTGCCCTTTGTTTCAAAATGAAAGGAAAATCTGAGGGGCAGCTGCAGGTTCTACAGGTTTAAATTACCTGACTTTTGCAACAACGCATTGTATGTATTTACAACTCCCACAAAGTGTGCAAAACCTAAGAGAGGAAAGGACATCTTTCAAAATAACATTATTACACTATATGTATTTTCATTTTTTTGCTTTGTATTATATGTATTGAGGAACTGCGAAAAACACTTCACTTTAGCACCACTCTTTTCGATATGTCAACACTCAGAACCACTAGCACTGTAATTTCAAGAATAGAAAAACATATATTATTTGAATTTTTTGTGCCATACATCTCCAGTTTTGTTGATGCCGATATTTTCCACCATCAGTCTATAGCCAGCCAGAAAGAAAGTGTCTGACTGGGTGATGGTGAATGGTTTTATGATGTCCCTTCTAGTGCACTGGATAGAGAATTGCCACTGGTTAATTGTTATTTATTATCTTCTAGCACCGATTGGCACAGATGTTCTACTGGGGGCAGCAAGGTGTGTCCAAGAATAAAGATGCAGCCATGGAGTGGTATGAGAGAGGTGCCTTGGAGAATAAGGACCCAGTGATAATGTATGACTATGCCATCCTGCTGTTAAAGGTTTGTATATAAATGATATTCTTATTAAAATGTATTGGGATTTCACTATGAATACACTTTTTTTAGGGATTTGATAGACTTCAAGCTACGCTATGTTGGTTAATTTACAGTACAATAGCCACTTGTCAATGGGACAAAGTATCTGCCGTTTTATCCAAAGCAAATGAGTGATAAATCTCCAGGGTGACATCATGATGACCTATGTCGGTCAAAGTATCTTTTTAGCATCCAAACACTTCTGAAGAGCATCCCAGTGGTGAAAAAAGTCAGATAGATGAATGGGAATACACAATACCTAGTATATCATTTTAAAACGTATTCAAACTCATTTCATTTCCAAGCAACATTGGTTCCATTCAGTCTACTGGGAAAGGATACATGGATATTCTTCATGGCAATAAACATGTAGCTGCCATCCAGCGAATGAAGCGGCAGATCAATTGTTTAAATTAAATTCATGTTGGTGTTTAGCTTTGGCCATTATGGACCATCAGATATACTTTGTGGTAGCATTAAGACACTGCATGTTTTTATGTGCAAGATCATTCAGAAAGAGAAGACGGCAGTTGATTTTTACAGAAGCGATAATGATTAGCCTAAATAATGTGTTATCATAATAGTAAAAAAAAATATTAACTGCCTGGCTGAGGAGTGGGGATGCCATCGTTAAAGGGTAAAGGAGTGGAAACGTGGGCAGAAAACCCCATACAAAGGTTTGTAGGTCATTTCTATTCTATTCTAGACGGATACTATGGAAGTCTAAGTGTATGTATGTATGCTTTCATGAAACTTTTATATGTAATGTTTGCATGGGTTAGCAGAATCACAGACAGGAGGAAAGGAGGCACTTCTTCAGTGAGACTATAAGGCAGTTTGGAATATTTTTTTTAAATATAGTTGGTCTGGGATTAAAGATACGTGAAATTAAAGAAGGACCATAATTGCTTGATTTAATGGAAGGCATGGGGGATGAGGTAATGGGAACAATTATCATGCCACGTTCATCTGTGTGCTGGTCTGGATACTTCTAGGAGAAGACAACTGCTCATGGCAAACGTATGAAGACATTGACAGGGATGCTGTGGATCTGTACGAAATGCTGTTTTGCTCATATGTAACAGGAACTACTGATTTGTTCTAAAACTGGTTATAACATTCTAGCCATATTCTGCTTCATGAAACGTAGTTTGCATATTGTGCCTGCAGTTTAAAGTGTGTTACGTTTTCTTACCGTTCCTTAATTGTAGCTATTTTTTCTAGGGTGATGGAGTGCCAAAAAACAAAAAACTTGCTCTGAAACTAATGAAGAGAGCTGCTGCTAAGGTGACCTGCCAACTTCTGTTTAATATCTAAATATGAAAGTTAAAATGTTTCTATCTAAAATTGCCACAGTGTATTAATAACAAAAAATTACAAGTTTAAACTTTACTCAAATGTCAAAATGCAGAGTAACTATAAAAAAAAATGATGAGTGGGCACTTTGCAGAGTGAACAACAATCTATTTTAAGCCCTCCACACCTTTTGTTTCTCTAAGTCCGACTTGTTATGTGACGCACTTCTTATGTCTGATTGTTAATTCTTTGTACAGCGCTGCAGAATATGATGGTGCTATATAAAGCAATAAGCAATAGTATACAGCTTGTGCTAGTTGGGGACGGATGTACAGTTGAAAAGTTATAGTTGTGGCAGGCAATGTATTGTAATCAGCAACTGTCTTTATCAACAGGGGCAGCATGAAGCTTTTAATGGCTTAGGGTGGTATTATCACACATTTAAGAAAGACTATGGTAAGGCTGCAGCCTACTGGAGGAAAGCATTCAATAAAGGGAACGTGGATTCAGCCTTCAACCTTGGAGTTATGCATCTAAACGGTATATATCCCGGAGATGAAGGAATCAATGAAGTGAGTATTTTCTTTATACTCCTATGCCCAAGCTTAATTCATTCTGTTCTGTTATAATACCAATTTTTCTTTTTTATATCTGTAAATTCAGAATTGTCGTTATTCGTGATATTTATAGAATGATTTCTGCAAAACCTGACATTTTGCTCTCAACCAGCAAGATCGTATTCTCGCAGTACAACCATAACCTTATTATTTTCCAAAAAGCAGAAATTAATAATCAAGGTGCAATTGTTGAATTATTGATTGATTTTTTAAAATACTTGTGTAACCCATGAAATATGTACCTTCTCCCTCTTTTAAAATTGATGTTTTCAGCTTATGAGCATTGATTATACTGTGATTCATAGCATGCTATATTATATACTAAATCTATTGTTTGTAATACAGTTGAAACTGTCAAAAGGACGTGTTTCAGTATACAATGTGCAATGGCCAATTATCAGTAGTTAGTTTCTTTCACAACAAAATGCTCCAAGTAACCTTTTACTTACCTTCAGTGGCACCACATTTAACAATCTGGAAAAAATAAGTTTCAAAATGAAGAAAGAAAGAAAACGTATTAAACCATTTTAACCTATTGTTAAAAACTTAATAAACTTATTAAAATTTTGTTTAAAATATTGGGGCATCAAGAAATCAACTGAATCTGCACACAATTTTACCAGTTTTCTCTTGAACACGCAAAAAAAATTATACATTAGTGTTGAGGTTGATAAATTACCGTAAATTTTTAATTTCAAATTTTGCATTAGTGCTGGTGCTAATAAATGAAGTTCTTAGTATAACATTAAGTTTAAAGTATCTGATTTTGGATTAGTGCTGGGCATAATAAATTACGTTGTTAGTAAACCAGTCCTTTCTTCACAGACTCGTGCTTTTGAGTTGATCACCATAGCAGCAGAAGGCGGCCATATTGAAGGAGCCATTCATCTAGCACAATATTTAATCAGTGGGAGCTTGAAAGGGGTCCCAAGGGATCCGCAGGCAGCCATAGGGTAAGAGCAGCAGGGAATAGTCGGAATTAAACGCTGCATTTCAATGCTTTATTATTTTAAATTGTTATTATTTACTGCTCACTATCAGTCCTTGTTCATTCTGTTACCACTAAACATACTTTCTTTGCGCTTTTAGTTGGGCAAAACATGTTGCTGAGCAGAATGGACATATTGGACATGCCATTAGGAAAGCACTGAATGCCTATATGGATGGATGCCTGTAAGTTCTACATCTGGGGAATATCTCTGGAAAAGTATATTTTTAGCGATCAGAGAGTAACGAGGGAACAGCAGAGCTACTGATCTCATTACATGCACAGGGCAGTTATTAATGGGTCCACCAAACCAAAGTGAATTCATGCCCTTGCATTCACTGCATATGCAGAGGGCTTGGGGCTGTTTAGACACAATATTTTTTAATAGGTTTAGCAGATCTTAATGCCAAAAAAATGGAATAGTTTTCAATTGTAACAAGCTCAGAAACCCTTAAATTGCAACCATGGTACACGGCCTTTACCTCCCTCACCCTGGCCCGTTATATCCTCTTCATAATTTAACGTGCCTCCTTTACAGTAATCGGCTTATGCCTGCTCTGCGTTCAGAAAACGCGCTGAATCTCTGTTTTTTAAGCGAATCTTTATTGTCTGTTCAGGAACGAAGCTTTCCTTTATTACACGTTAGCCGCCGAGGCTGGCATTGAAGTGGCGCAGACAAACCTGGCCTATCTCTGTGAAGAAAGCTCTGTAAGTATCTTTGTTGGATCCCTCGTCCGGTTTTCATTAATATTATGTGGGACTAATAAAATAATTTTTTTCCCTTCAGAAAGCGACCACAATATTTCCAAGGGATACGTGTATATGGAGATACTACAACTTTTCAATATATCAGAATAATCCTCCCCCTGTTGGTAGGTCTTTATTTAACCTTTATAAAAAGTATATCAAAATTAAAATATAAAACATGGCAGCCTATTATAAATGAGAAAAATCAGGTATAACTTCATTAAACCATTATATGTCAGCTGATGTTTGTCTGTGCACCGTTTGCAGTACAGTGTACACATACAAGCCCTGCAGACTTGAACAATGCACCATGAGGGTGCTGGCTGAGAATGATAGGAGATAAATTCCAGTAATTTCCACGTGGAAATCCTACCACTGTGGGTAGTCGGTATAGACTAGAGATAAAAAAAATACTTTGCTGTCTTTACAGCTTAATATTCATATTTACGTCTCCTAATGAGACAAATGGTCCTTATTAAAAAAAACTGTATACGTGGAAAATCCATATGCAAGTACGACGGGTCATATACTCCATTACCCTAGTTAGAACCAAAACATAGTTACCTACATAGTACGTTAGAAACTAACGTACTATGTATCTACCCAAGTTTAACATGCATATTTATTTTAAGAAATATAGGATACTCAATTAAATTGTTACTGAAATGCAAAGTATTGTAGCAATATGTGTTGTATATGCATTATGTTGCAGGCATATACTGTCAGTACCGGACTATATGTTTGGGTCCAGAATTGACCAAATGTACCCTATATAAACTTCGATGTTCCATGTGCAAAAATCAAACACCTAAACATCCCAGGACTGCCAAGTAATTTTTGCTGTCATTTGACATCTTATTCTTTGCAGCTTTACTAAAGATGGGAGATCTCTATTATTCTGGAAGCAGCAATCGTTCTAAAGACATACAGCAATCGGTGACTCTGTATACACAGGCCGCACTGCAGGGTGATGCACAGGTATATACATTTTTGCAGCAATATCTATTAGTATATTTTATTTACCATGCTTTCCGAAGGGGAGAATTGCATGAGCCCGAATTGGTTATTTACGCTGGCTTTGAGACGAGGCACCTGTGTTGTAATAATATGTAGAGTTGAAGGAGGGGGGGCAGTAGTAGGCAGCTGGCTACTTGGTGCTCACTGCAGGCGTAGGTAGATTGAACAATAAATCAGCATTCTGTCCATTCATGATGTAGAGCACACATAGATGTAAAAAGTATTGGCCGCATACTCAAAAAAATGTCCGGATGGAATAAACATCACATTACCATATTTGCTCGATTATAAGATGACCCCCCAAATCTGAATGTTAATTTAGGAAAAAAAAAACCTGAATATAAGATGAACCTATAGGAAAAAAGCAGCGCTGCGGGGAATGCATGTAGACAACACATGCCGGATTTCTTTTTAACAATATTGGTTGAAGACCCTGGCACAGTACACTACAGATGTATGTCTGTAGCCTTTTAAATAGTTTGTCTGTTGCATTGCTTGAGTACATATTTTTATGTGTCATGTTTTTGTTTTTTAGGGGTATTTTAATTTAGCCCAACTTGTTCAAGAAGGAGTTTCTATACCTGAAAACCTTCTGCAGCATCTGAAGATTGACAAGTCTGTGTATAGTAATAATGACAGCCTCATGACGGAACTGTATGAAAGGTACTTCACTGTCTGATCACCTCTAGCTCCCAATATTTTTTTTACTAAACAACTGCTTAGTGGTTGTAGTAATAGCTGTTACTGTGTGGCTTCTATACAGAAGATTGTCATCAGAGGTTTTGCGGCCTAATAATGTTATGTTATGTTATACAGGTGTCAGGGTCACAGTAACGATGAATCGATAAACCCATGTTCTCTGGTTTTGCTGTATCTTCACGTCACTGGTACATGGAAGTCGATGTTATACTCATTCATGGTATGCAACAAATATGTATATTGTTCTGAATGTTCAACTGTATTGACAATTCAGAGGTGACCAAGACTAACACTTGGCTCAGTCCAGCTCACCATGCCTGAAAAAGGGCAAATCCTCTACTCCTCTTGTGTAGTATTTTGGTCCCTACACTCCTCCTTACAGATCTTTGAAAGGACTTTCCTAAGAAGTAGAGCTGAAACAACGAATCGATAAAATCGATAATAATCGATAACGGAAATCATCGATAACGATTTCCGTTATCGATTAATCGAGTGATCGATTCGTCGTTGGAGCACTAGGCTCCTTTTACTTACCTCCGCCAGCGTTCCCCGCTTCTGCTCCACGCTCTGCAGTCTCCGCCTTCTTCAAGCTACGTGACGACGGATGTGACGCGCGTCTACTATCAAGTTGGAAGTGGAACAAGTTCGTAGCGGAGGTAAGTACTCTTTGTCTATTGTCTGTGCGAATGTTTATGTGCGAGACTGGGTGCGCGGCAGAGTGTGTGTGTGTGTGTGTGTGTGTGTGTGTGTGTGTGTGCGCGTGCGTGCGTGCGTGCGTGTGTGCGTGTGTGTGTGCGCGCGGCAGAGTGAGTGGGGGGGTGCGCTGCACAGTGAGTGGGGGGGTGCGCTGCACAGTGGGGGGGGGTGCGCTGCACAGTGGGGGGGGTGCGCTGCACAGTGGGGGGGGTGCGCTGCACAGTGGGGGGGGGTGCGCTGCACAGTGAGTGGGGGGGTGCGCTGCACAGTGGGGGGGGGGTGCGCTGCACAGTGGGGGGTCCGCGGCACAGGGGGTGGGGGGTCCGCGGCACAGGGGGTGGGGGGGCAGGGGATGCAGGGCAGGATGTGAGTGCAGGGCAGAGTGGGGCCAGGAGACTGGATGCAGGTCAGAGTGGGGGTGGGAGGGCAGGGTGGCAGACTGGGTGCAGAGCAGAGTGGGGGTTGGGATGCAGGGCAGGGTGTGAGACTGGGTGCAGAGTAGAGTGGGGGTGGGGGGGCAGGGCAGGGTGTGAGACTGGGTGCAGAGCAGAGTGGGGATGCAGGGCAGGCTGTGAGACTGGGTGCAGGGCAGGCTGTGAGACTGGGTGCAGGGCAGGCTGTGAGACTGGGTGCAGGGCAGGGCAGGGTGTGAGACTGGGTGCAGGGCAGAGTGGGGATGCAGGGCAGGCTGTGAGACTGGGTGCAGGGCAGGCTGTGAGACTGGGTGCAGGGCAGAGTGGGGGTGGGGATGCAGGGCAGAGTGAGGGTGGGGGCACAGTGCAAAGGGGTGGGGGCACAATGCAAAATTCTTTTAAATAAACGAAAAATTTGCATATTGTTTTTTTTATCCGATTAATCGATTAATCGAAAAAATAATCGGCCGATTAATCGATTATTAAAATAATCGTTAGTTGCAGCCCTACTAAGAAGCCAAGCTCTGGACCTTGTTCAACTCTCGACAGCTTATCCACATACCTGGGAACTCTCCGGGTTTGACCCAGAGATTGCTGGGTGAGCGCTGCTCCTCCAGTTCTCCGGGTCAAGACCCGAAGGTCTTGACACGCCCTGCTCCCCGCCCATTTTTTCTTTAAAACGCCTCGGGAACACCGCTGACGTCAGCGGGAACGCCCACCAACGTCAGCGTGCAGTCCTGGCCGCGTCGGGTAGCCGTAGCCGAGAAGTTCCCAGGTATGCTTATCCATCTCTGCGGAAAAGTAGCATTTATGTTAATATATATAGCCAAAAACGAATAGAGCAGGGGTGCTCATAATATATATTAATATAAAATAACTTGCTGTGCATGTACCAAAAAAACCACAAAAACTCTCTGCAGAAATACCAACATTCTGTTTAGCAGCTATTTTTAGATATTAATAATTTTACAGCTGGTTAGTAAATTTGGTCCAACAAAATTAGAACAGAAACTAGCACTTATGTTTTTCATGTGCTAGTTTTTATTAGTATTTTCTATGAATTAAATTATTTTTCGAAAAAACAAATGCAAAAGTGCACTCTAGGCAGACAAATGACTTGCGATGAGATTTTTTCCCCATATCTTATTTTTTCTTTTCTCCTGTAACCATTTGATATATGCTCCGTCCTTGTTAACCAGTCAGTGTCTTTCCTTTCACATCATTCTGTCAATTCTTTTTTAAGAACATTTTGGTTGGAAGTTGTGCTCCATTTAATTATTTTATCCATTTGGGAGACAATTGTTATTTAAAGGGGGAAAACAATAAATAACTAAATAATAATTTAAGTTAATAAGTTAAATATGGCAAATATTTTAATGTTATTTTAATACAATATATATTAAAGATTAAACTTTCTTTTTTTCTTTGCTTTTAGGCCTACTTGATGGGATCTCTACTGCTCTCAATAGTGGTCACCATTGTAGTACAATGCATTCATTTAATACTGGGTAAGAACAGGAATTCCAAACCTACAAACCAACAACTTGTATGTCAGTTTAATGGGGTACCGCTGATGAAGTCAGTAGTTACTTTAATAAATTCAGTTTACAGGTTTTTTAATGGACTACAACAATTCTGTTAAATTTTTCATTTAGTTTCAGTCCATTTGTTTTGAGACAACAAATTTCTTTCCTCTCTTTTGGAGCAATTTAGCCATATTTTCCATTAGAAAATACCCATTAATTATTTTTTGTCACTCAAATATTTGCATGTTTTTATCTGTATTTTTATGGGTTTGAGTATTTTACTTTGTCTGTCCTGACATTAGGCAAACATTTTTGATAAAGGTTTGATATTTGGTTTAAGAACCTGAGAAGTCTAAAAGATAACACACTTTTGTCAGCCACAGGAGTTTACCTATCAACAAACCCAGCCCAACAATGGGAAATACTCTTATGCCATGCAGCCTCAAGACAGATTTTAGGGTTTTTTTCCACGTTTAGTAGCACTTTTGCTGTCAGATAGAGAAATACATTTAGTTGAATGTATGATTCCTGCTCCATAGCATTTTTAGTCCATACAGGGAATAATGGGAATAAGAAAGAGCATTTTTGACAATTGTGATGGGCTTTCTTTTTGTTTTTGAAAAAAAAAAGTGTTTGTGTTTTTTAAAAAGTCAGTAAATGATCTTGGTAACATTATGAGGAAAAATATGCAAATACATTTCAGCATTAGGGCCATTTTGGCACAGAACATAAAAACCAAGGTGTGATTATTTATTGGCATTCAGCAAGTCCATGCAGAACCACCAGGGGGCTCCATATCATAGCATATAGCAATAACAATGCACTATAGTGCTCAGCTTGTTATATATGGTGAACATGCACATAAATATATAACACATAGCCCCTTTGTGATTTTAAATTGACACTCATATTAAAGCAAAGAAAAAACTGTGATGGGTGACCCTTTTTAAACCATAGCTTAGTTCCTACAGAATTCTGTTACAAACTCAGTATGGTTTTATAGGGACTCAGGATAGTCCTGAGCTATGCTGGTGTGTCTAAGGGTGTCTAATGTCACTTACTAGTTCAGGGTTTAGTAAATCACATATAGTCTATAACTTTAAGCATTCAGAAATTCCAAAGCCATTATCATGCTGCCTTAACCTGGGAATGTCTAAGGACCTTTTTATGCACCAACAAGAGAGACAAAAACAATTTATTATTTCCAAGATTTTACTTCCGCTGGATGAAATAATTGGCAACAGTGACCACTCTCGCAACACACTGCGACACTACATGAAGTTCGTAACAGTCAATAGCAACTATTTCAAACAATAATATAGTAATAATACAGTGTAAAAGTTCAATGATTATTAACCAAAACCACGCTTCCCTTAAGCACAAAATTCAACCTGAACTCAAATGAGTTCTAACTCACCCAAAGTGTACCTTTCAAACCAACCCTAGTCTGGACACACTGTAACAACACTTTCAACGCTGAAGCCACTGGCCTCTCCCGCTAGCACAGTGTCTACAGAACCTGTTAATAACTTTAACCCCTTAATGTTACTAAGAATCGGTCCTATCCTGCTCCAGTCAAGCCGCTCTTCCTAGGATTTCGCCCCTTCCAGGGCTTCCCCTTTTGCTATGGCGCTACCATGCATCTGATAAATGCCATGGATTCTGTAAGACGTAGTGTCATCAGTGGAAGCAGAGTATGTCTAATTAATTGTTTATTTTATAGTGGTGTGTCAGTCTTACATAATGCCATTTTTACTTTTGTTATTGTAAAGTGTATTTATTATCGTATTTGTTAACATTTACTTACAGATCTCTAGAGAAAGCTATTGATCGAAATAATTGTTAATTATTAGATGAAAACAACCCTGATAAGAAACTCAAGCACAGTAAGCGTTAAGTATCCTTAACCATTTTGTTCTTTTGTAGATATTTCTTCATCAAACAATCATTTGGCGAATGGAGAGCAAACAGGACCCTCTGTTTCAGGAACTCGGCATTTGCAGACAGGTGTACACAGCTGGTATATGTATCGTCTGATAGTAACCGTGAAGCAAATAGTTAGACGACAGAGAGAAGCTATTGAGTGGTTAACGACAGCGTTGGTTGTTAGCATCTGCATATTCTTTGTGACGTTTGTAATCTGGTCTGTGTGAGCGAAAGGTGTTGCACTATCCCCCAGTTTGGAAAAAAAAAATCATGTTCTATAAAAGTGGCACTCATACCCTCAGGGAACCATCTCGAGGTAATATTTTTGGTGGTAACATGCAATAAATAGGCTACAAACCTGATAGGGATTTTTATGATGCTTTGTGTAATCCTAGTGGAGGGCCTTTGTCATCTATTTTTGTTCACAGTATGGGAATGTCGTCTAGGTGCCGTTGTCAGATTAACTTGCATGAGCTAGAGACTACCCTGAACTGAAGAGATCTAAAAAGATTAAACAGTCTGTCTGCCGGTGGTACAATCAGCCTCCAACTCTTGGCAGTACCCAAAATCTGTATATAAAACCATAGGCGTGCAATGACATACCGTGTGTCCTTATATTCATGGCTTAGACATGTCCCAATTGGAATAAGTGTATTTTATTTTGCTGGTTGTGTAATTGTAGACATCATCACAAAAGAAAGGTATTGGGAGACGAGTATCACTAGGACTTTAGAGGTCCGTGTTACAGAAATTAATTAGTTTTTTTCCCATGAAGTTAGTTCAAGGTAAAACTTGTTCATACAAATGCAGAATTAGGTTAACCTTTCAGGTTTTAGCTGTGTCTTGCAGGCACTGGTAAAACAAATTATTATCCTGCAAGAAGTCAGTGCCACCCACCAAAAATATGTATTTTATTCTACACAAGAGAAGGCAATGGCTATTACTAAAGGATAAGTGGAAGTGACTGCATGGAATGAATTTAGCAGGTGACTCATAGAGTACAGTAGAAATTATTTATTTAACATGAACATTGGTTACGTTTAATGTAAGAACTCATAGAACCAGAGTCCAGAATGTTATCATATTAGCTGCTGCATCAACGTTCTTGCTGCCAAATCTATTCTAACAAAAAGCTCTGTTATTTATATAAACATCTGATTTCAGTTTTGTGGCATTATACATTTAAATTCCGTATATATCTATTTATCAATAAATATTTGATTTTTTCAAAGGTCATCATCTCATTATTAACAGCTACTTTGCATGTTGGTGATTGGGTGTCTCTATATTGTGAGAGAAAGTGTGGTACAGTCGTTGATGGAGGGTACATTAGGGCGGATTTGGTTAAATAGCAGCCTGCTTTTGGCCAGTTAAAAGAATGTCCCAGGAAAGATGTTGGGCTTGCAAACGCAATACATTGCTGGTAATTTGCAAACCATGGTAGGGGTCCTGGGGGGGTGCATCTGGAGAGCAAGGTGAGACAGTTTTCCAAAAACACTCATTGCTACAGTATTTAAAGTCCATGCCAGATCCTGTATTATAGACAGGAGCTTAATAGTTATGGACTATTAGATGTTACGTAACCAGAAATGGTGAGGCGCGCGCGCTTTAAGTCTTGTCCGCAAGCCAAAAGTACAGCTGTTGCAGTACAGCGTTTCTTTTCAGCTGTTTCTTTGATTTGTAGAGCTATTTAAATGGTCAGCTTCGGTCAGAGTACGCTTAATGCTGATCTCAGTGGTGTTTTTCTGGTGCTTTTGCATCTTGATCAAGTAGGTTGGAACACCTTATAATTTCCAGGTTATCCATTATTTATATGCTCTATCCTGTATGATTTATGTATGTTTTATGCATGTATGTCAGTCCCTGACAATCCTGGCACTCCCTCTGTTGAGGATAAATCTAAAAGAAAAAAAGCAGTTATGAAAAGCAAACATGCCCAGTGTGCAGAATGTCACAGGGTGCTTCAGGATTTAAGGAGAAAAAATGCTGTTCAGAACACTCTGGTGGAAGAGAATTCCTCATGGTTAAAGAACGAGATGCAATCTGTGTTTGATATGTTTAAGCAACAAGCTGTCCCCATTGTGGGGGATTATCTTCGGTTCCGGACCCGGTTTACATCAACCCTTCCATCATTTCTGAGGTTATTCAGAAAATCAGAAGGGAACAAGCATCAGTTATCCTTGTAGTTCCAGACTGACCATGGAAAATATGGTATGCATATTATGTCTCAGCTCCCAGGCTCCTCTAAGGCTACCAGTGCAGGTAGATCTCCTTTGACAAGTTTCCATATTCCATCACAATCCAGGAATATTTTGTCTGATGGCCTGTGATTGAACGACAGCTTTTGAGAAACAGAAAGTTTTCACCCTTACTGTCGAAAGATTGTACTGTATCCACTTGTCCTTACCCTTTAAATTTGAACTTCCTTCAGAAGGGCTTTATTTGTGGGCTGTAACCAGATACAGTGAAAGTTCAAATTTCAGCTTTCAGCACTTTGAATTGGTCTCCCTTTAGAAGGTTAAGTGTTTTTCTAAAGCCCTTGTCCGAATTAAACCTTGCCCGATGGTCAAGGTGGTCCCCAGAGATCTCAATTTGGTCATTCAGTCTCGCTCTTCCTCTATTTGAGCTGTTATAGTAGATTTCTCTTCGCTTACTGTCATTGAAAACAGTCTTTGTGATCGCCATCATCTCTGCAAGAGGGATTAGTGAATAAGCATAAAGCCTTTTCTATATTCTTTTTCCAGACAAAGTGGTTCTTTTGCTGCCTTCCAAAGTCTAAACTGCTTTTCACAAAGAACAAGATATTGTTCTTTCCATGTTTTTTATTTCTCCCAAATTAGCTGAAGAAGCCTTGCATACCTTTCATTTGAAGGAATGTCTTACTATGTATTGAGTACTAAGAAGCTATTGATTTAACGTGGGCCAAAAGGGGCAGCTGCTATAGGCCACCCAGGAATCACTAGGCCCGGGCAGCTTGAGCCTGCAGCAACCACGACTGCGCAACTGCGACCAGGCTCCTGGTAGCAGGAGCCCGCAAGTTCCAAGGTATGGGCACCATTCATTTGCTATGCGATCACTATCGTAATGCGCTCCTGTCCTGCACCTGTGGTGTGAGGACATTTCACGGAGAGTCACATTAAGGTCAGAAGCAGGGAAGACAGCACTGACTGAAGTTCACTGACAGTCTCCTCCTAATCTGTAGATTCAGTGTGGCAAGTACTTTTGTTTTTTTGGGGGGGGTTTGGTGTTGGAATGGAGGGGTTGATTGTATGCCAGGGAGAGTGGGGGAAGGGCAAATGCTTGCCCAGGGTCCAATCAATATTAAAGGCGGCCCTGATGCCTGTTTGTTGTGTCACCTGGAGTCAACAAAAGTCAGAGTGCCTCTTAACTCGCTAGATGGATCAAACTGCTTATTCAAATTGCCAACTCATCAGCTAACAAGACTCCCCACACAGGTATCGAAACCGATTCTACTCGTGCTGTGTTAACCTCCTGGGTGGAAAAGTGCATGGTATCACCAGAGCAAATCTGCAAGTTAGCCACTTGGGGAAGTCTTTATACACTACAGGATTGACTGTCTGTACGAGAAGAATGAGCTATTTTGTAGAAAGAAGGCAGCTATTTCCTGTCCCTGAATCCCCCCTCTCCTTATTGTTTTGTTTTGATCACCAGGGGTTACAGGGAGATCTTTAGTTCAGCCTACCAAGAGCTCATTTTCCTTGCTGACCCCTGGTAAACCCATTCATTCTCTATTTATTTGGCAGTTTGATGATTTTTTTAAATTGTTATTCACTCTAACCTCGAGGGGTATCTCCGCTATGGAGGAGTCTATCATGTGTCACCAGAGATTAGCAGGGAAAAGGAGCTTTCGGTAGGTAGAACTGATTGTTTTACTGAATAAACTTTGAAAACGGAGCTTAATGTGTCCTGGGCATCATTTACTGCTCCAGCAGCCATATATGGACAACAAAAACAAAGGTGCCAAACCCAAAAATTGGTTATTTTAGGGCTGACATTCTGTAGGATGTATAAACTTACACAAGGAACCCAGATACTCAGACATCCCACATACTGCAGGGCAGCACTTCACCTGTGGCGGCCAGTAACGTGAAATATATATGAGTCCTGGAAGAAATGGCTAATATGGTAATCCTGTGTTATATATAGTATGCATATAACAAAAAAACACCCATAGATCAAATCTTTACAAGTACCAAGTAAAGACTCCACTAACGTAAAAGACACTACGGGAACACCCACTATGCATTTCCTTGTGAGAACTGTATGTTTCTAAGATGGCAGAGCATAAAAACCAAAGAATACCTAGAAATTATCATTCCAAAGATTTTCTTGTGTTTAATCTTGGACCCTAGATTTGTGAATAATCGTCTAAATGTACAGGCAAACGAGGCATGTGAGAATAAGAGATGACAATTCAGCTATGATCATAAATTGTCTACTAGGTTATCTCAGATCACAGTTTCTATACGGTTAAATATGAACTTATGTTATTTAAGGTGCCATAAACATTGATTTATTTAGTTGCTACTTTGAACAGTCTTCTTACTGGAAATGTATCATTACGTTCCTGCTGTAAAGTATTTGTCACACATTAGCTAGGTGCTAAGGCAATGTTCTCTATGTCCCCAATGAACTCTATCAATCAGGTGAAGGTGACCTTTGTAGGGTTTCTAGGTGCACTTATACATTACATACGACAAATAGCATAATTACCCCTGCTGATGCATGTGTTTGCTGTTTGCAAAGGGGGGGGTAGTCCTGTTCTACATCCAGATGGATCCAGCCTTGTAGTTATGGATATGTTTGAGTAACTAGTATGTCACTGTCACAAAAGGAATTAAGTAACAGTTTATGAAACATTTGGAAGCTTTTCTATTTTACTATGGCATTAAATTCACTACCCTTGATTTTGATTCACTAAGCTGGCTGTTTGCAGAAGATTTGTGGGTTCAGCTCACCAACTTAACTATATACAGTATCATGAGGGATCAGACCCAATGGTCCCTTGCAGAAGACCAGCATTTTCATAGTAAATAATTTAAACATTAAACATTTCTTGAAAGTTACCTCGCTTCTTCAACTATACTTTATGCAGGGTTGTTAGCCCTTCCTTCAGGAGAAACCTCTTTTTATATGTTCTGTATTATTTCACATGCATGTAATGTGAAGATTGAATGAGTCTCCAGGGTACCCAGCACCACCAGTCCTCGGAATGATTGACAAGCATCTTTGACAACTCTCACGTGACATGTCCAAGTGAAACATACTAAGTTGTCTTTCTTTTTTATAACCCCCCCCCGAGATAGATGGAGGCATGCTCCTAGAATAGCGATAAAGAGGTAAGTCCTGACATCTAAACTTACCTCTTTATCTCCCTAACTTCTAGAAGAAAGCAGATCACACAACGTTGCATTGATTGACCCCGCAGCACAGGCTGAAGCTTCATAGGGTAAGTAAACTGTGTGTATGTAAGTGTGTCACTGCCTGGATATGTATGTTAGTGTCTGCCAGGGTATCCATGTTAGTGTGTTTCTGTCTGGCTATGTATGTATGGGGTTTATTTGTGTCAAGGTATTTAAGTGTGTCTTGGTATGTAAGTGTATGCATGTGTGTCTCCCTGTGTATATAAATGTATGTGTAACGGGTTCACCAAGAGAGCTGTAGTAACTCCCAGAGATCACCCACATGTATCCTCCTGTTGTCCCCGGAATCACTTCCAGCACCAGCCAGCATGCACACCTTGGAACCCTGCTATGTGTACCCAATAAGTAGACACAACTACCTTGAATTGTGTACAGCAGGAATTAACAGTTTATTCTTGTAAAACTGTAGACTGATATAGCCACAGAACTTCATTAACATAAATCAACATTGATAAACAGGTACATGTAGACAACCCAACCTTTAATCCCCTTTAGCTACTGAATATCCCCCTGGCAGCAATTACACAATGGATTAGTTTACACAATGGAGTTACTGCCTGTTTGGCAGCCAGGCTGGACCCATCTCTGACTACCTTGGGGCCTTGTATGACAGGTCATTGTGTCACAGTATGTATGTTAGTGTGTGTCTGTTTTTTTTATTGTGTGAAAGTGTGTTTGGGTGTGTTAATGTGTGAACATGTATCTTGTCTTTGTCTGGGTATATAAGTGTGAGTGCCTGGGTATGTTAGTGTGTGGGTATTCTAGTGTGTGAACATGTGTCCTTGTCTGGGTATGTTAGTGTGTGCATGTGTGTGTAGGGGGGTATTTCAGTGTGTGAACATACTGTATGTCTTTGTTGATATTAGTATGTGTGTGACTGTTGAGTTAGTTTGTGTATCTAGGTATGTTTGTGTGGGTGTCTTGGTATGTATGTTAGTGTCAAGTGTCCATGTGTGTTAGTGCTAAGTGTCTAGTTGGGTTGGTGTGAGTGTCTGAGTGTGTGTTTCCCTCAGGCTCTGGATCCGACCTTGCTTTGCACACACTCACTGACACTCAAAGACTTAAAATGTGCTTGTCAAGAAAAAACTTCAAGGCGGAAATCTCGTCCGCACATAGCCTATGTCTTGCCTCAGCCTCTTCTCTTCAGTCAAGATTAATTTGTTGTCATTGTGTAGCCAAGTCTAGTGAATATTCTTGGTGAAGCATTAAAGAGGTAAGAGTGGAAAGGGTCACGTGGGTTTTTGAAAATATTTATCAAATGCTACATTGGAAATCTAATCTAATTGTGCAGAACAAGAAGGAAAAGAGTGAAACTTTATATAAAAACTAGTAAATGTTACATCTAAGCCTCTGACCCTACAGTTTTAGATTATGACCTTTCACTCTAACATTTGTCCTCTTTTTGTATTAACTCAGATAAGGTACTGTAAGAAGGATTTGTAGGTAATGCCAGAGTTTCCATACACACCAAAATTATGGAAATAATTATACCCCGGATCACTTTTACATGGGACTTTGGAGGAGGTACACCTTCAAAAGCACTGATTAAGAAATCACAATCTTTATTGGTAACATGCTTCATCAGTGACATACAGTACATATAAAAAGTCTACACACCCCTGTTAAAATGCCAGGTTCTTGTGATTTTAAAGAATGAGACAAAGGTAAATCATGTCAGAACTTTTTCCACCTTTAATGTGACCTATAATGTGAACAATTCAATTGCAAAACAAACTGAAATCTTTTTGGGGGGAAAAAACAAAACAAAAAAACTCACAATAACTTGGTTGCATAAGTGTGCACACCCTTAAACATCTCCTGCGCACAGCCCTCTTCAGATCACCCCACAGATGTTAACTTTGAAAGGTGAACTTTGTCTTCAGCTTCCTAATGGACGCCTGAAGGTTTTGTGTCAAAATTGCCTGGTATTTGGAACTGTTCATAATTCCCTCCACCCTGACTAACGCCCCCGTTCCAGCTGAAGAAAAACAGCCCCAAAGAATGATGCTGCCACCACCATGCTTCACTGTGGGTATGGTGTTCTTTGGGTGATGTTGTTTTTGCGCCAAACATACCTTTTGGAATTATGGCCAAAAAGTTCAACCTTGGTTTCATCTGACCATAACACATTTTCACACGTGCTTTTGGGGGACTTGATGTTTGTTTTTGCAAACTTCAACCAGGCTTGGATGTTTTTCTTTGTAAGAAAAGGCTTCCGTCTTGCTACCCTATCCCATAGCCCATTCATATGAAGAATACGGGAGATTGTTGTCACATGTAGCACACAGCCAGTACTTGACAGAAATCTCTCCAGTTCCTTTAATGTTGCAGTAGGCCTCTTGTAAGCCTCCCTGGCCAGTTTTCTTCTTGTCTTTTCATCAATTTTGGAGGGACGTCCAGTAATTGGTAATGTCTCTGTTGTGACATATTGTCTCCACTCGATTATGACTGTCTTCACCGTTTTCCACGGTATATCTAATGCTTTGGAAATTCTTTTGTACCCTTCTCCTGACCGATATCTTCAACAATGAGATCCCTCGGATGCTTTGGAAGCTCTCTCAGGACCATGGCTTCTGCTCTGAGATGCAACTAAGCAAATGTCAGATAAATCCTACTAGAACGGCTGAACTTTATTTGTGATTAATCAGAGTGACTTTAAATTATGGCAGGTGTGTAATGACTTCTATTTAACATGAGTATGAATGTGATTGGTTCATTCTGAACACAGCCCCAGTTATAAGAGGGTGTGCACACTTATGCAACCAGGTTTTTGTGAGTATTTTTAAACACAAAATTCCCTCTCAAAGATTTCAGCTTGTTTTGCAATTTAATTGTTCAATTATAGGTCACATTAAAGGTGGAAAAGGTTCTGACACGATTTATCTTTGTCTCATTCTTTAATATCACAAGAACCTGGCATTTTAACAGAGGTGTGTCAACTTTTTATATCTACTGTATTTACATTGGGCCCTGCCCTAGGCCTGACCCAGTGTAGCTCTACCCGCCTGCCCCTAGCAGTCAGGTCAGAGATCTCCCTTGTAATCGTCCCATTGAGCAAAGACACAGTGAAGGAGCAGAACACCCAAGATGGCAATCTCTCCTCCAGTTTTCACCCAAGATGGATACTCTGGACCAACTTAGGCCTACTTGGCCTAGGCTAGAATTTGTCACTACCCTTCATCATTTAATATTGCATGTTCTATTTTAATAAACTGTATAAAATCTATGTTCACATTGATGTTTTGTCCAATTAGTACAGTCTATATTGTATAATTTATTCAGGTATTTTTCTGAAAATGCTTAAAGGGGATTTTTAGGCTAGTATGTCTATTAATTTTCTGCACACTGATTAACCAGACTACACCCAGGAGTTATGCCTTCGACATTTTGTTCTTCCAGTTCTCCTAGACAACTCCCATTTTAAATATCTGTAAATATTTGTATGAAGGACAATCGGATTGTCTTTCTAGCCTTTGGTGAAATCTTGTTTCCGTGCTTCCATGTGACCCAATAAGGCTGGTTGCTAAAAATTTGTAATGGAAATCGCTGAACCAGAAAGAAGTACATGTGTCCCAACATTTCATCCCACCCCACTATCTTATATATATATATATATAGAGAGAGAGAGAGAGAGAGAGAGAGAGAGAGTTGTTATCATGGAATACTGGACTGCGGCCCAGTCTCGCCGGCAGCACTCATGCAGGCCCAGACCATGACATGTCGCCACACACGCTTGACACCATCTGAACCAAATAAGTTTATCTTGTCCTCAGGGCCGGCCCGACAATGGAGCCGAGTGGGGCAACCGCTCCAGGCGGCACTTTTGAAGGGGCGGCACTTTGCCACGCCATGCCTTTTTTTATTTTTTTTTAAAGCCGAGAAGAGAGAGAGAGGGCGCCAAGTGGTTTTATCTTACCAAGCTGTAAGTACCCGCTCGGCGCCCCTCTCTCCTCTGCGAGCACAAAAGCTCGGTCTCGGTGCCGGCTTGTAATGTTGAGCACCGGAAGATGACGTAATTTCCGGCACTCAGCATTACAAGCCGGCACCGAGAGCGAGCAGGGAGACTCACCACAGGACTGCTGAAAGGTAAGTATGGGGGGAGGAGGAAGGGTAGATAATGGGGGCGGCAGGGAGAGGAAGTGTAGATAATGGGGGGGGGCATTTTAAACTTCGCCCCAGGCGGCATTTTGTCTTGGGCCGGCCCTGCTTGTCCTCATCGGACCACAGGACATGGTTCCAGTAATCCACCTCCTTAGTCTGCTTGTCTTCAGCAAACTGATTCTCTGTGCAAATACACTTACCAAGGAATGCAGTGCCTTGGACATGTATCAGTTTTTAACTACATTTAAAATTCTTGAACACACATAGATTTATTGTATGCCAATGATTTTAGAGAGCATTTTAAACAGAATAAACATTCCCAAAACTAATAAGTTGTTGTGTAAAGGAAAGTATCTCAACAAAAGAGATGTAAAGAGTGAAACTGGTAATTATCACATGTTTTTTCTTTTCTAAAGGTTGAAGAAATTAAGCAATAATGTTTGGGAATGAAGCAATACAGTTTGGGTATAATTTTCTGAGGCACTGTGGAGTCATCTACTGTATCACTGATGGACTGAATGGGCAATGGATAAACTAGAGCAAATCTAAAACAAGGAAGTTAAGGATGTGTAAATCATGGTCTATTTATACCTCAAATGGCTAAAAAAGCAGATGCTCACAATTATTACACTAAGGTGTCTCTCTAAACTCAGTGATTCATGCCTACACACTGAATAACATGATATTAAGCTTACATCGCTGGCATCATGCCAAGCAGTGTGGCAACAATTTGTCTATTGCCTCAACTCTGCACTTATTAATAAATATCAAAACAAGGAAATGTAAACTAGTAGATTAATCACCTTCTCAATTGTTAATGGGTGGACACTAAAATGACTGTTGCCTGTGATTAAAATTACTGACTGCACAACTTGGCCTTTAAATATAAAATTCTTTGGAGGAGATCCATAAAATAACTCTGACAAATATATTAATATTAGTGTAATGAAAGGTGGAAAATTTTGAAATTTACCAAGGGAAAATGCAAAACAAGGGTCCGATTCATATGAATTGCAAATTTAACAAAATTTGCTGTTTTTACCAATTCATATGAATCTCGGAAAACGAGGCCAGACCCCCACAAAACAGACAAAAAATAATCAAAAATTCTATGAATTCACGGACTCTTTCACTCAGACTTAATCATACTCTCTAAATGACTTCCTACTTTGACTGCCAACCTCTTCCGCTTCTGTGTCTCACAGCTCCAAGAAGATAATCTTGTGTGAACTTCTACCAAAATGGCAGAGCTTTTGCTGGCGTTATGGGAAGCTCCACCATTTTGCCGGGAGGTTATGTCCATGAAGATGCGGATGAAGAAACAAGAAAGAAGAGAGAGGATAGAAGCCAGGCGCAGGGAGAACAAGAAGATGCTAAGCAAGAAGATGAGAGCCATGAAAGCAGAGCTGGTAGACACTGAAGGGGAAGTGGTTGGCAGAGAAGGTAGGGACACATTCAGAGAGCATGAGAGAGAGTAAACGAAAATGACAGTGTTAGAGAGTGTGTGAGTCTTTCAGAGTGAGTGAGAGTAAATATGGGCATCATTTCATTCCCTAAATTAAAATGGCCCCCAGCCAGAAACGTAATGGCCCCCAGCCGGAAACATTGTCCGAAAGTGAATGGGTCAAGAAGAACAAAAAAAATTTGTTGAATCTTTTTTTGCACATGTCTAGGTGAGACTAGCTCTGCCATAAAGCGACAGCACTTAAGTGCCCTCCGATGAATCCTCTCTAGAGACTCTCCATTCTAGTCTATAACCAAAATGCAAAGCTGCACCAGGAAATCAGAAACTCCAGATGTACATTTTATGTTCTATTGATTAAGTTTTTTTTAAATAGATACAACAGTATCCCAGACAGGTTATTTAACAAACAACACATATTAAAGTACTTTGTGAGTGCTTTAATATGCATTTGTCAAACCTGGAAAAAAAGTAATAGCTCTGCGTTCTGATGTTTTACACCACTGATTGGCTGCTTGAAGTTCTTGAAGTCCCTTTAAGAGTCCAACTTTTGGAAACTAATGAAATGGAGCCCACCGTATGACTATACTATCCCACAAGTCCAGCTGTGTATGTAAAACTTATCACTAAATAAACCCTTAAGCATCTTTCTCTCTCCTAGTTGATCTTCACCACAAAATTCAACCAAACATCATCTCAAACCATAAAGCCTCGAAGCCCCAAATCCCATAACCCATTTGCAATACTATTTGTTGCCTTCTCACACTATAGAGGTCACATCTTTTGCTCTATACAGAATATTAGTATGTTTTACAATTCAAATCCTTTATATACAATTGCATACAATGGTTTCACTGCATAAATCCATAATTACTAAAAATCAGGTCTGTAAGTAATTATAAGTTTCATAGTAATTAAGTACGAGTGATCAGACTGCTTTTTCTGCCAGATCTCCTACACAAGCAATTTAATTTCCTCCTCCACGTGGGAAACATAGCGAGGCAGCAGTGAGTAAGTTTTATACCCTGAGGGAAAACTCTATACTGCTGGAAATGTGTCAGATAGCAAGGGCATTTATATAAGCACATTGGATGCCACATATTCAGCAGTAAGCCTAGTAGCGCCCTACACGGCCCAATGCAGGGAAAGATGAGCAGTTCAGGTTTCCTTCAGACGTCACGTAGAAATGAGAAACTTCCTAGAATTGCTTCCATGGGAATGATAAAACCAAAGTAGGGCACAGACTGCACATTATGTGAATAAACAATGTCACAGCACACTTGGGTGGTTGAAGAACAGCGGTGGGCAAACACCAAACCAGTGGACTTGTCTACTGCAGACCAAACCATGTGCATCTATTTCCACTATTCAATCACACTGTAGGAAGCTTGTATCCACTTGAGCTGTATGCACCTGACCTCATCATTCCGCCAACATAATTTTTTCTAATCACCTTCTATAATTGGTGCATTTTCTTATTGTAAAAGTCCAAAGAACTCTACATTTATTTCTAAACACTTATGAAACCTAGAAATAGAACTTTGATACAGTTTTATTTTACAATCAATGTCTACATTAAGACAGATACAGATTTGTATTATACTTTGGTAATGTTTAGTATAGGTAGAAATAACAGGTAAAAAAAATGATTACGTTAAGAAATGCATGTAGTTAAAAATATTTCATACATTCAAAGTGAATAAAAATAGCCATTAACTTAATTGCAAATACTTAATTGCTTTTATTATATACATATCGATATTAAATGTACATAGTACATAATACAGTTGCGTTAAATGGTCTGTATTACATCATGGGCTGATGTTACAGATAATTTACTTTTTTATTTGTTTAGGCTTTAAAACAATTATAAATAGAGATCTCAGTTATGGCTTGCTGCAATTTTGGTACTCATGGGGTTAAAGTTAAATTGTAGGCAGATCGTTGGACTTGGCTACAGACAAATTTTGCGATGGACATTTAATGCCCCAAGGTACCAATGATTTCCATACCTCTAATATAGACATTTTACCTACCTACCCTTGACCATAGAAACCAGTGGAACTTTTCTGATTGTTCCGCTTTTGCTGGGTTTGCCTATTATATGGTGTAATACCACTTACAGTGTTGGCCCAACCACAGGCATCAATCTTTATTCCCTCAGACAAGAGGCAGACATTGGAGAGCTTTAAATCTATACGTTATTCTGTTACACCTATGCACTAAAGTTGATTGAACCTTGTTTACTGTGCTGCATGACTACCATTGCATCTCTTACTTTTGCTTCTCATTTACCCTCAAGAAGTGCAGCATTTCTAGCTGTTTGATATTGAATATGAACATTTTGATGTTCTTGATTTGAATACTTATTTTAACTTATTTAAGATATCTCCGTACCCAATGCGTCCACACAAACAGGCATTCACAACAGACATAACCCTGCACTGATCTGTTTCTGTATAAGAAATGGCATGATATATAGGATTCATAGAAGAATATGGGATTTTCAGTGGATTATCAAATGTCCATTCTTTAACATTGCATTAACATTTCTCAATCCTATCATCTGCTCTTTAACTTGGAATCTAGAGATCAAACTCTGTAAAAAGAAACATAACAATAATATTCTCAATATTGCTTGGTTAAATGCTTAAATTTGTAGAGATGTTATGTTTCTCGTAGACAGAAGTCAATGCCGATATAGAAAGTTCAATAAATAATGTCAGCTCTCATGCAGGAACAACGTTTGTAAGACAGTTAGTGAAGTAATACTAAGTCCATTCAGAAGGCTGTTAAGTTCTGAGTCTTCTCCTGACCCGGAATTGAGACTTCATCACTAAGATCAACAACATTTTCATGGCATTCCAGGGCCTGGGGTTTATCTGCGATGGCATTTTCTTCATCCTCCTTGTTGTGACAACACTTACAGCATTTACATTTTTTACAACAACAGCAGCAGTAGCGCCCACAGAATAGCGTGAAAAGATTCATCCAGCTGTCCCATGGCTTCAGCGAGTGCATCCACTTGGGAAGGAAGTCCCATGTTTTTAGAAAGTCAGGAAGAATTCTTGGGCATTTCCGTTGCATTATGCTGATCACAATTACAACGATAATGACAAACACAATGGGAACTGCAACGCCCACGAGGACCTGCCAGCCTGCGATTGACAAGGCAAAGACGGTCAGCGGCAGCAAGAAGAAGCACAAGATCAGGTAGATGACTGCAAACCATCTGTATTTGGCAGTCTTGTTACCAAGTCCTTTGGCGAGTCGAATTGGCAAACGCATGAAAGGAATGGGATACCAAACGAGGATACCAGAAATATTGAAGAAAAAATGGCATAAAGCAATCTGCAAAACAAACATACAAAAAAAGGACATTTGTTATAATGATTTGTTAAAAAAGTTATTGTGAAATTCTGGTTTCCTTGAAAGCTCAAGGAAAAGATCTGCTGAGCTTGAAAAATACATTATGTTGATATTTGGCTGCTGTAGAACACCTTTTGACAAGCCACGCTAAAGGTACAAACCTGCACTGAATTTTGTAAAGTAGCTCCTGAACTTGCCAAAGCAGCAAGAATGGCTGTGGTCGTCGTTCCAATGTTGGAACCAAGCGTCAGTGGATAGGCTCGCTCTATGCTAATAACTCCAATTCCTAAAGAAGATTCATAGAATAAGAAGTTGAAGCATGCAAAGGAGACGTCAAATTAAAAATTGCAAAGAGAATGAAAATGCGCTATATCTACCTATGAGCGGGGTGATTGCTGATGTAAATACAGAACTGCTCTGCACGATAAATGTCATTCCAGCGCCAACCAACATCGCCAGGTATCCCGTTAACCAGGAGAAAGGGTAGGGGAAATCTATACAAGGAAGAAAAAAAATATATACTTACAAAGGCAACTCATGGGGAGACGATGCAAAACACACCATTAATACAAGTCAGACATGTTCAGTGTAATTATAATGAACAGACCTGGCTTTTTTAAAACACACAGAGGGTTGGCTATGAACCCAATGCCAATGTTTAAAGGGTTAAAGATCACCTTTCCACTGCCACTAATCACTTTAATGATATGCTTACTAATTTTTGAAGGTAACTCTTCTCACAATTCCACACAGCGGGGCTTCTCCCAGTATATAAAACATATTATGCCAGGTTCAGTGTAGAAAATGTTTTCCCTACTGGTATTTAAATATATAACTTCCATATACTGCATCACCCACAAATACTAGGGGCATATTCACTATAAGATGTTTATTATATGATGCATTCATGATTAGCCGGCCATCACTACAACTTAATAAAACGATTACAAGGATGCGGGATGTTCTCACCTGTGTTGAGGACCTTCTTGATGACGACGGCGACCTGTCCTTTCAGCATTGAATTGAGAAGCTTGACAATCAGTATCAGACACAGACAGAGAACAAACAGAGACAAGGCCAAGAGAATAAGACCCACAGCCAGATCCGGAAGGCTGGTGTTTGCAAATAAATGTGAACCTATGGGATAAATTAGAAATATAACTTCAATTAAAAAATATACATGTTAAGCCAATCAATAATTTACACAAATAATATATTGACACAGAAAAAAATGATATGACCTTAAAATAAAGAGAACAGAAGTGGATTGCTGCTCCCCGTTCCATTTATACTACTATTTTATGGCTCTTGCACTGATTATTCTATGACTGCAGATGAGAAACTGCCACGTAGGATTAGTGATTAACCAGTGGTACTTACACCTTCAGTTATGAAGCGATTGATGTTTGAAAAGCCATATATAAAACAAGAATTCTGCTGTAAAGTGATAAAAGTAGTTCTTATCACATTGATGGTTATGTATAAAGGCAATTCTAGCGCAAGGAGCTAAGTCCTGAGCAATCGTCAAGAACACTCCACTGGTTTCCAGGATTTCTGCTCTACATTTAAATATCAAGAATTGTACATTATATCACTAGACCTATTATAACGAGACATTGGGTGCCCGAGAACCCGAAGCTGGCCATTAAAACCTAAAAGAAGCCTTAATCTTTATCAGTGGCCGTTAGTTCATGTACATGTTATGAGCAAAGATTCTTCTTAATACTTACAACTAACTGGAGTCAAGCAGCTGTTAGACGTGCAATTGACATCGTTTGACCAACTTTCATTCTGCAAAAAACCAAGAGAATATAATTATTATACAAAAATGTTAAAATAATAAATAGTCTTATTTGGGAAACCTACTTTGAAGGTTATATTAGTGAAAAAGCAGCAGATTTAAACTGATGTGTAAAATGTATTCTCATCTGCATTTTCATAGATAATGAATGTTAACATTCATTTGTTCCAACTCATCTGCTCATTGTCTACCTAAAAACTGGAACCTTGCACTGTCCTTGGTGTTACCTGTCCTTCTGGACAGTCTTATGCCAAATCCATGCACCCTTTCATCCCATACTGTACAAACCCACTTGCCGCATGTTGCGTGTATCATAGTCTTACCTTGTAGCCACAGACTTTTTTGATCAGACTCTTGTTTTGTGCATCTGGATTTCCAGTTGCGATATCCTCTATGACCTGTTTATCAAGCTACAATACAGAACAGGCAGATTATACATTAACAACTGAAATTCTTCACGATTCATTACTTGATACGCAGAGCAACACGAATAAAATCTTTACCTGGATGATTCCTTTAGTAAGTGGCTCTGTGATAACCTTCAGCATGTCTGGCGCATCTTCTCCTGTCTCGATGTTGAACGAAGTAACGATGGCACTAGTGAGGTGATACAAATAGCCAGATGCTACTTCAATCGGCAGAAAAACAAGCACCGAAAGCCAGTTGAAGAAATCGTGGACCGTTGCTCCAGCAAAAGCTCTGCGGGGATATAGTTTTATTATTTCACTAGCGCACAATTTACTTTCTTTGATACATTTTGCATCAGAATAATACATCAGAAGCTAAACTCCACTCCCAACTTACACCAGAATTTGTACATCCTTATCTAGATAAATACAACGTTCAGGTTCTATTACACATTCCTGCTATTGCATTTAAGCGATCATACCTTCTAAATTCATTCCGGTCACCAGACTGCATTAAAGCCACAATTGTGTTTGTGACAGATGTTCCAATGTTGGCTCCCATAATGATAGGAATGGCTGTTCTTACTGTGAGAACTGTTACAAAAAATACAGAGAACATTAATATTATTCAAGTCCAGCCTTAATGATTATGTATTATTTTATCACGTTTGATTCATATAGCATCAGCATATTTTGCAGTGCTATACAATGGGTACAAATGTTAACAAGTATCAGTAAACAGAGATAGAAGGTGTTTATTCTATTCAATTTTTAGAAATATTGAATAATATTGAAAAAGCTTACGATAGGGATTTGCTATTTTAATTATAGGACTGTCGAAAGACATAAGAAGACACACAACCCTGGGCTACCAAGGAGGGTAGGGAGTCACTTGTCCTTTGGGCTGGTCTGATTTGGAGCTTTTGGTCCTCTACCAGAAGCCTTTGCGTCTCATTTGGCAACCTTAGGAAGCAATTACAACTTGAATTGATCTTTTCTGGGACTCTAATGTGCACTTGTTTTTTGCATTTCTTTTTTGGCCAGAAATGGGTTGTGTGCATTAAGCTGGTTGTCTACCAGATCTCTTTTGTTCCATTGTATTAATAGCCACTTGGCTGACTTGTCACCTGTGCTCAATGTTTATACCTTGGAAGTCTCTGGGTGTGACCCAAAGACAAGGTGCCAAAAGCCAAATCACTTCAACAGTCCTTTTCAAACTGACCTATTCTTAGTAAATCCCTCCAACTGTCAACATCATCAAGTATCCATAAAATAACTCTGTTTGTGCACTGAGCTCTATTACGGTTCCCTCAATATCTATACATGTATAATGTATGTATATAAAGTGATATATGATAAATAATAAATTAGCCTGAATCCCACGGCAGGACTGGCAGCCTGATGCCATTAGCTATTGTTCTAGTCTGTACTTACTGCTGGAAGAGACCATGCTGACCACAATCGATGTTGACGTGCTGGAGCTCTGGACCAGAACAGTCACTAATACACCAATAACCAGTCCAGCCACTGGGTTGGACAACACAGAGTGGTTCTTGAAAATATCTCCAGCAGCTTTTCCTGTACAGAACAAAACCAGCAGGATAAGACAAGCATTCTTTTTTAAACTGTTCCCGTATTATAAAAAAAGAGGCAATTAATTAAAGGTCTGCAATTTGTGAGGTGAGGTCCTGGGGTCCATGGGAAATCCACAAGGCCCACAAAGCTGTAGGGTGTTCCTCACTCATATCCAACATCTGGCAACCACTTATTGGCTAGACATGCCACAATTTAAGAAAAAGCAAAATGTCCTATTTACGTGGCTCCAAACTTAGCTTAAGTTACTTTGGCCAACTCCCTACTTATAAGTTAGCACCCAAAAATGATCACATTTAAGTAAGAAGCATGTGGGTTAACAGACACTTGACTACATATACAAAGTATAGTTGAAAGACCATTCCTTTGTGTATTGTGAATAAATGTAGGCATACAATGAAGACAAGATCTCCAAAATCTTTAACAAATCAGACGTTTGCGACTTTTCCATATGACCTTTACTCACCTCCTACTAGCTGAAAGGCAGAGCTCAGGACATCCAAGGAGCAGACAAAAAAGTACAGAAACCCCACCAAGAGAATGAGCTTTGCGATCGCCAGGAACACAGACAAAACTCTTTGCTTTGTGTTCATTTCTGTAAAGCAAACAAAAAAATGTTTAGATTCTTCAAATTGGAAGGAACTAAATGAATAAATGTACAACTTAATATATTTGGTGAATTGTGATGGCCAATAACATCTCTAGACTAAACATATCAACATAGCATTTCTGGTAATTACCTTATTTAATTAGTCGTATGTTTCCATGAATGATAAAGAAGGTGCAGAAAGCTATCTTTACATCCCCTGTTAGAAGCTATTTCAATTACAAAATATCCTACACCGAAGACATAGCCTGGGCACGTCATGCAAATTATTTGTATTACCCACAATCCTCGTGGAATAATGCACTACAATATTATGGTCAAGTAAGAGGCTGTAGCCTGTGTCCATTTGTGTCTATTTCCAAAATTTGCACAGACTTAATAGTCACCCGAGCAGTGTCTATTAAGGACAACCTCATGGCTCTTCTGTAAATGATTCTATAATAAATATCTGAGGGTGGAGAAATAATGTAAAGCATGTGACGCAAACAAGACTGCAAACATACAAAGCACAGCCCTACCTGACCACTTGGGTCCAGTGTTTTTGAGTTCAGGCATTTCCCATGGATCGAAAGCTTCTTCTTCAGCTTTGTCTTTGTATAAGGAGAGAGTAGAATATGATGGTGGTAACGTTTCAGCGCTGGATGACCCTGTAAGACAAGTAATAGAAGTAACATAATCTGCAATTGTAAGCATTTCTATAAAGAACAGCTATGATATAAACACCTACCAGGTGGATTGCCATTGCTGTCGGGACATACATCCGTCTGCCTTGGCAGTTCTGCAAGATCGGTGCTGTCCACATGGTTCTCCAGTTCTGGAAAGGGTGCCATGGCCTATTAACATACAAAAAGACAAAGTAGGTGACTAAACTGTTATGAACTATTGTCTGAAATATGCATTATATGACCTTCCGGCAAACTCCAATTTAAAGCCCTTGCCATAAAGCATAACTCACCATCACAATGCATGGTTGGCCACCACAAATGGATTAATCATAAGGAATATAAGCTTTTCCCCACCCTCCAAAATATGGCATTCTTCCAAGCAAAGGACTCAAGGGAATAACAATCCCTCTGTATGCCCCCAAAAGGCTTTTAAAGTTTGTACACTTGATATTATAATGAGCTGACGATAAGAACATTTGCTGGACAAAGAAACTAACTCCAACAAAGAGAATGAAGATACTATTGTCACCAGGAAGCCAAATAACCTAAACCTAGATAACAGGTATCACACACATGCAAAGAGGTTATCGACCCAGCCCTAGCCTTTATTCTGGAATGCTTCACAGGAACTCTTGGAACAAGTTGTCTGGCCATATACAAAGAACCGTGAAGGAAACGAGCTTTTATTGTGTTATTCTGACTTTTTCACACCAAACGGATGGGTACATACATCACTTTCTTTCTTCTTTCCTGGTTAAAATTAGTAACTTGTATCATTCAAGAGTAAAAGGCATACATTTACTACATTAGTTGATTTTGAATTTCTAGGATCCAGTCATGGTGTAAATGCTGGTACTGGTACAGTATTCTGGCTCAATGTTTTACATAAAAACACTAAAGTAGCAGCCAGAATTATTTACATTAGAACAACCAGAGCAACTGTTCTCCTCGCCCCAACGTCAGCCCTGCCGGGGCTAACATAATCATGGTAATAATGGATCGTGGACAGCCGGATTTAGAAAACTACACAGAAGGGCATTAAAGATATTAAAGCCAGCATTTCATTCAGCGAGTGGATTAAAAGACTATGATTGTAAAACAATGAGTCACAAACCAAAATGTTTTTTACCCTAATGTTTTGCATGAGGGGTTTTCAGAACAGAACTTTTTATTTGTTTTATTTGTTTGCTTAGTGCTTAGTAAATACTGTAAATGCATAAAAAATATATACGTAGTGATGTAAATATGGCAGACTGAATTAAATTATCATGCCCACCAACTTTAACCCCTTAAGGACTTCAGGTTCTCCTTAAACCCATTACAATGACAATGCATTGTGAGCCAGTACATGGGGCTTTGTTGGACTAATCGTCTTGAGAAGAACAAAACTTGCAGTGTGAAACAATTTATGATTAGTTTCCGCAAATGAAATTAAGTCTCCAAGGGAAACACCAACAGTATATAACTTATATAGTAAATATATTAAATTTAGAAAGCAGGTTATACAGCAGGGTTGGCCAGCAGGGATCTCATGGCATTGAGTAACTACGTGGTCCATGATGCTCATTTGGCATCCTGCCATTATATGAGGTTGACCATACAAAAAAGTTTCTCTTGTAACACTTTAATAATATGGCAACTGACAGAATGTTCCTAACTGGACCATTCCACTGCAGTGTCGATAGGACCACGTTTCAAACATATACAATATACATATTCCAATTCTGCACTTCAAGCTGGTAAGCAAAGCATCTAATTCCTCCACCAGGCAAAGATGTCTACACTCTTAGGAGCTCTCACAATGATGTACTTCTCCATAAAACTAGTTTTATCATGGAAACTGACTAGAACTGGATCCCAGATGCCTCCTCCTAATGGTTACGTTTCTTTAAACACCGGTGGGGTAGACTTCTGAAACAGTCCCAGGTAATTTATGATAAGGATTCCTAGGATGGTGGAATGAAGTTTCTACTATAGCGTTTCACCATATATATTAATTATACCCAGAGGGAAGGTATAACAAGTGGGAGTTCTTGCATCTAACTCCTAATGGAAATCTCCAAGGCCACGGCGTTATATGTACTAACATTAATGAGACTTTACTCACTTTAATGCTGGGGTGGCAAGCACATGAACTACAATGTCCATGATTCTCCACAGCATCTTAGAAGACAAGATGTGATGACCAGCTGAGTATCTCAAGATCTGTGACACGAGTACTAGGATGGGGACTAATTCTAATTTCCCTAAAAGAATGTTAGTATTTTACAAAAACATGTTCTTGTATGTTCTTGTGCTTATTTTTTCAATGCCCCTTTCCTCCGTTCTTCTAGTAGATGAGAGCTCCCAAGCATCTTTCTAAAGCAGCCACTTTCCACAGAAAAAGAGAATGCTCCCTACACACTTTAGTGCTTAAAACAGCGATGTTTTCACCAAAGCTAGTAATTAAAGCCATTCTTTCAATAAGCAGGAAAAGTTCCCTTTATCATGGGAAATAAAGCACCAAGCTAAAAACTAATAGATTCCCTTTCCCAGTCCAATAAATACGGTACCTTGTTATCCATGACTGGTGTAATGTCTAGCTGTGCTGGAGGCAAGTAAAATTAAATAAAAATTAAAAGACTGAAACAAACACACTATGTAAACAACTTGCCAAAAAAAAGTCATTTAAAAGGAGTATGTTGCTACGTGCACAATGCAGTATTTCAATAGACAATCGTTGATGGCTGTTGTGACTTAAACCGACTCAAAATTCTGCTAAAATCAAAGCTAATTCTGTTCAAGTATTAGAGGAAAACTCATTTGCAAAAACAAGATCCAACAAGATGAGCAATTTAATAAAAGAGTTAGTCATAATCTACTTAAAGATTCAAACTTCAGCAAGAAGCTACGGATGATGGGAGTGGTGGTCCCTGGATTGCCATACTCGTGCTGCTCTTTTCTCAAATAGCGACAAAGAATTAAAGAACATGGGATTATTTGCTGCCAAATCAGAAAATAATAATAGACAATTTATGGAAGTTTAGTAGTAAAAGAAAGAGACGTTAAAGTTATTCTTTCTCGGTGTGGTCAAAAAGCCTGTGACGTTAAACTTAGTGGAGGTCCCCACGCCGTTCCTGGCCCTGGTGAACAGCAGGAATGTGGAATCCGAGAACCTAAGGACAAAGAATTCCTATCCACAGTGCGTATAATAACTCTGAGGATCAGGTGAACGTGAAACAGAACACAATGCATGATTTGTAAATATATCTAAAAGCCAAATGTTTGATCCGGGTACTCAGACGACTTCCAAGATGAATGGTGAATTCTTGAAAAGAACGTTATACTTTGTAAATACTACATATAAATGAAATGGCACGGGCATGTTTGATGATAAAGAAGCTTAAATCCTCTGAAATAAACTACCAAAACCTTAATTACAAAGAAAATCTGCATCCAAGAACCACATAAAAACATAAATTACACAGTGGATTAAAAAACAAATATGACATCATTTTCATAACTAAATGATTTTGATGTCATCAACACAAATAACAATATATAATTATGTCATTGAATTACATGTTAATACCAACAACATCAGCTATTAAGTCACATTAACCTATGTATTAGGGAATCGTATGCTTGCGTTAAATACTTAAGCATTTATGAGAGATGTGCAATATGTAAACTCCAAAAGTTAAATGCATAAGAGGAGAAATCAACCGGGAATTCCGGAGGGTTAGTTAGACAATAAATAAGAGTCAATATTTTCTTTTTGAGATCTGTGCTGATTTGTATTACTCACCTGCTTGCAAGAGAAGGAGACGGAAAGGGACTTGGGGAGATGAGTCTGGGTGCAGAATGCCAACTGTGCCTAGCCCTTATATACTAGAGGGTAATAAACGTCTCTCACTACACACCTCGGTCACACAGTGGCATCCCTCCCCTACACCTAAAGGAACTGCCTACCTGAACCCAGTCATCCCAATCAGCACTTTGTAATCTGGAAGGTGATAACGTCCCCCTCGTGAGCCTTCATTCTCACTCCTCCTTATCAGCTTTTCAGTGCTTAAGGTCTGGAAACCGCTCACTTATCTCGATGCTTAGTGGTGAAGGAGGACACCCTCAGACTCCACGTGGAGTGGGAGGCAGTGTGGAAAAAAACTCGTTGCTCCACTCAGCTGACGTTGCTTCATCAAATCTCTGTGTATGGAAGAAGTTGTAGACAATTACAGTATCTACAAAATGAATTTACTGGCAGAGCATTTCAACCAAGTACAGAATATTAAAGAAGGAATAAACTAGAACCATAGAAGTAGGGACATTAATCATTTTTGTTGTCCTTAATTGTCCTGTGTCTTTTTTGTGTGCATGTTCGATTATTAGTAACTCGCCTTATAGGGCTGATTTTCTTTATAACAATAGTTTTGGACTCTCTATCGGCATTGATAATACCAAGCGCCATTACACCTAAATCTGTGGGCTTAGTTATACTATATATATATATATATATACTATATATATATATATATATATATATATATATATATATATATGTTCTAATTATATTATTAAAGAATTCTGAAAATGTTTTGTTGCTCACATAAGAGACAGTCACAGCATAGTTCAGCATTGTGGCCCCAAGGACTCGTATTTGAGGGCATAGTAAGAAGACCACAGACAGCTTGTGCATAGCAAGTTTTTTTTTAATTATTTTTGGGGATTTTTTTTGTATTTTGCAAAGAAATTCTCACAAAACTCCACGAACGTTAACCTAAAGGGAAATGTACGTTTGTAAGCATATTATTTTGCCTGCTCTTCTGCTTCGGGTAAAAAGAACCTACTTAACACACAATAGAAAAATCTACTTAACACAAAATGCTGAGTGCCCACGGCAATACGAACACGCCACATGCAGGAAGAAAAAAGTGAGTTCTCCTTTAACCCTTTAAATTCCGATTTTGCCTCTGTTAATACTCCCCTGAAGCTCCAAGCTGTCGTATGACAGTCTGACGTCCCTTGTAACAGCGGGAAGAGATGCCCACAAGTGCTTAATGCTTAGGGCTAACAGCACATTCTAAGGTTTGTTTGGGTTGTGAGTGTTGGACAGAGTCACACCAGAAGCCAGTAAAGGCAAACAAAAGGCCCCTTTTGGGTTTGTCAGTTACCTAATAATTAAATGCCTGATTTAGGCATCAGGAGCCAAAAAAACAAATACAGATGTTAAAACAATTCAATGAATGTTAGATGCGGGATCAAAGATAGACCAGCTAACACAATGAAATGCAAGGTAGACACAATCAGAAGTCTTTGTCAATCCCCTCCCAACATATCACCAATAGGAATACCTTTTGAATTGTTCTTTGTTACCTTTTCAAACGTCTCCCCTACCCTGGGCTTCACTACCATGGAAAAATATGTTTACTGACCTTAATACCAGAGATGTATTCTGGCCTAAGCTGGGGGGCTTATTGCCCTTAATAGGCTGGTGGTAAGATAGATCTCTGAATTCCTCAACTGGCCCATCTACACTGCTCCATTCCATAGGATGCAGTAAAATATATCTGTGCCTCCCTTCACAAATGTTCCCAAGCAGGGCCGGCCGTAGGGGTGTGCGACCTGAGAGGCCGCACAGGGCGCCATGGCAACAGGACTTAAATTAAAACATGGGTTTTTTTTTGTTTTGTTTTTTTTTTACTTTATTTAAATCCTTCATGTTAAATAAAGTTTTTAAAGTTTTTAAATAAAGTGCCAGCTTTTCATGCTGAGCACCGAAATATGATGCCATATTCCGGCGCTCAGCTGTAAACGCCGGCACCGCGACGGAGTCACGGAGAGTGAGGGGCGCCGAGCGGTTGCTGAAAACTTCACGAGCAGCCTCCTGGCGCCCCTGCCCGGGACTTAAATTAAAGCATAATTTTTTTTTATTTTATTGTTTTAACTTTATTTAACATCCAGAGTGGCAGAGCGAGAAGACAGACGCCTCCCGCTCCCACCGCAGGACTCAACAAAGTAAGTAAGGATAATGAGAAGTAGGGAGAGGGGGTGAGGGGAAGGCAGTGAGAAGGGGCAGAGGGGGAGAAGGCAGTGAGAAGGGGCAGAGGGGGAGAAGGCAGTGAGAAGGGGCAGAGGGTGAGAAGGCAGTGAGAAGGGGCAGAGGGTGAGAAGGCAGTGAGAAGGGGCAGAGGGAGGGCAGTGAGAAGGGGCAGGGGGGGAGGCAGTGAGAAGGGGCAGGGGGGGAAGGCAGTGAGAAGGGACAGAGGTGGTAGATAGTGAGAAAGGGGAGTTTTGTGACAAGATTTTTTTCCTTTCCTTTTTTGGGATGGGGGGGCGCCACAGGAGTAGTCCGCACATGGCGCCAGAACACTTAAGGCCGGCTCTGTTCCCAAGCATGATCAGAATCCTTACTTACACAATCACATTGTTATCTACATACACAGGAACTTCTAGAGTGGGATAGCAGGAGATCTCCTTTTTCTCAGGAGTGACTTTGTAATGGCCTGGATTTGCTCTGTGTAGAGGAGGGGCTATCTGTGTGGGGGCGGGGCTAGCTGCAGACAGCTTTAAGTTGAAGGTGAGTAGGAGGGAAGTGGGTGTGTTCAAACGTCACTCCTTGGCCCAGAGAAGGAGGAAACTGACCTGGAGACCAGGGGAAGCAGCGCTTTACACAGAGACTCCAGGTCAAACCCGGAGAATCTACAGCAGTCTTATGCATAAATGTGCATTATCCTCTGAGCAATTGTGTAATATCTTGAAAATAAGTTATGTTATTACATCATGGAAAGATACGCAGGCTGGTGTACTGGACTGTGAAGGCATATTCAAGATTGTTGGTAGCTATGGTTATTTACTGAGAGAACAAGGAAGCATGTAATTATACAACAGATACCAATGCAGGGCAAATGTATCAGTGATCTCGATGTATAAACCTGTTATCTTATATAGTTCCATCAAGGGATCTCTAGAATATTTTTTACATTTCCATCTATTCGTACATTGTTGCTTATGAAAATGAGGCATCGTAAAGAAAGGGCGGATCATTGTGAATCATTTTAAAAAGTCTTGAGGCAGTTTCACAAGATTGTGTTCCTAGTCTTTGCATCCCCACGATACTTTTAACCTAGATAAATATGCAGCTGACTCAATTATTCTCTATAAATTAAGATTTAGCAATTTCTTTAAAAAAGGAAAGTAACAAATAGCAGAATCAGAACGAAGGCTTAACATGCTGCCACGGAAAATCAACGCGTACTGAGGAATAGGCGCTATAGGACATAGGCATGACCATCAGAAGGCCAAATCCAAGGGTTTCTGAGGGCTTAAATAGAGAAAGGAAGGTTTTGGCACCTAATCTGAATGGCGCCAGATTTCAAATTGTCTGGAACATCCTTTCCGTTCCCGCCGTCCTGTGGCCATCTTGAGTGTGTCGAGCACTTAACGTCCCTTTATAAGGTGAGGTAATTTCGCCAAGACACAGAAGAGGACGATGCCTCATCGATGGAGCGGGATCTCCCTCTTGTTTGCAGCGGTTGCGTCTGCTGTGAGGTGGCGGGAGATCTTCCCCTTCTTCACAGCGACATTGGCTTCTGTGAGTTGGATAAGGGGGAACAGGTAGCTGGCTGCAGGTAACGATTCATTATGAAACACTGGCAAGTGTCTCCTTTGATGAGGGCTGAGTTGGCACCATACTGTTTAATTCAATGTTAAATGTTGAAGAAATATTGTGGAATAACTACACATTATGCGTAACTTACCTGACAACTCTCCATTTAGTGAAAAGATGTGAGGACAACATGGCAGTGCAGTGGGGTGACATTGGCATATCGGACAGGGGTAATTGCCTTCTGGGATGCTCTAGTTTAAAGATCCTATGTCACTTTCATAAATATTTTGTGTGCGTATGTTTTTCTTTTTTTTGCTTCCTATCCCACATCCATCACAGTGGTCGTATTTACAAGATGACTGAATCCTTTCTGTGATCCGTTCAAAGGTTTACCACTCAGTCACTTTCAGTAAACATGTGTCGGACACGACGGATTAGCTCGCTTTCAAAATTTCTACCAAATTTATTCTGGGCTGCTTGCTCTGGGACTTTCTGCCACACTAGATGATGCCAACCTTCCCTTGCCTGGGGGTTGTAATCAGTACTGATCTACTAGGAGATACAAGAGCCTTTGTGTGCCAGAGCCCAAGCGACAAATTGCGTCACACTCAGAAAATGAAACAGAGCAGTGAAACGTATTTGCTTCCCTATATCGCATGAGCTTTCCATAGCACTTCTGCAAGAAACAGTTGCTTTTGTTTGAGGCGCTTTCATGTCTCTGGGTTAAGATTCAATGAAGTTGTATGAGATAAGCACATTCAGTCAGGCACTCGTGAGTCATGACTTCTAATTATTTGTGATTGAGAATGGATTGAACTTCTCTCATGTCATGAGACAGACGGGGCTAGGATGCTTGATTGGGCTCCATTCCCTAAACAGAGAGTTGTGTTTCAGTCCCTTCGCTTCACTATTCATTATAAAGGTCCAACACCAGTGGGCTTTTACTGCAGGAGGAGCTTGGCTGATCCTGCATAATGTATAGTTCAATTAGATTTTTTAAAAGACTACTTATGCATTGAATTATAAATTATACATGGTCAGCTCAGCCCTCCATGCTTGAGAAATGTGCTAGAGTTGGCACTTCAAAATAAAGTGAAAGAAATAAGCAACTCTCCAGCAAACTCTCCTGACAACTCGACCTTTAGTGAATAAACCTAAGAAATAGTCCTTGCCCAGACAGTGAGTAGCCAAATGCTGGTCAGTTCTGTATATTGGAGGACCACAACAGCTGGAGATCTGACCTTTTGCTTCCCTTCATATTTGTAATAATCAACAAAGTAAAAGAGAAGCTACCATGAGGCTCTGCAGAGTGTTTCATATAAAACAGTAACATTAAAGGATCAGGCACGCCAAAAGATGACAAGTCTGTTCCTATAAATTTGATTTTAACCTTTAAATTAAAATGCAGTCGATTCGGTAAGGAGTTAAAGTAAGATATTCAGTGTTGATGAGCCTATGACACAATTTCAAGATGCAGATGATGATTTAAAAGCCAGTTCTGCAGATGGGTGTATTCCTAAAGCTAGGTGGGTAAAGAAAGACATGTGCTAACAAGTTAATTCATAGCTAATAAATTACAATGCCGTAATATGCGAATGGGTCATTATCATACCTGGGAACTTCTGGGGGATACGGCCAGGACTGGGTGAGTGTTTTGCAGGAAACACCCCCATTTAAAGGGGGAATGGGCAGAGAGTAGGGTGTGTCAAGACCCTGTGACCGGGAGGATTCAGGAGCTGACCCGGAGAAGCGGAGAAACAGGTATGGCACAGACATGCTGTTTGGGGAAAAAGATGGAAAGTCCTATGTGTCCAATTTGGGTGCGAGGCAGGTCCCATGGATGGAATCTGAGCGCTTTGGCTTTGTGACCTGTGATTTATGTCTGAAATTTAGGGTTTCCATGTATTACGGTAGTTATTTTATTTATACCTTCAATGCTGAGCTTGACAACATTCATCTGTGACTGTTGCAGTCCAAGATCAGCAGGACAGGTGCACAATTACTGTGGATTAATTAATTAGAAGAACAAATGGGGTAATCTGCTACCAGGATTGCTGAACAGTTCACTCTTTTCCGGGTGATCAAGTTTGACGTATTAAAGACCTAGTGGAGGATAGAGAACCCTGGCTAGCATGCTGGAAGAAATGTCTGATCCCTGATAATACGTAGGGATCAGTGATTATGAGGTCACAGGTGCACCCATATAAAACAAACTAAAAAAATGTACAATAAGAAAATAAACACAACTTTACCCTGCGATATGTTTCGTGCTGGCACTTACACCACTATGATATGCCACCATTACATTGTGCACAAGCGATGAAGACAGAATATTGCCACACCAAGAGAAATGCTCAACCAAACTCTTCACCTGTGGCTGATCTGTACAGTAGCGACAGTAGGAACATAATTCGCCAGAACCAATAAATGTTTCCCGCAATATCACACTACAAACTGTTTTCTGGGGTTCCTTTCATTTTCAATGTATTCAAGTGAGGTATTGGCGAATGAAATCATCCTATAATGGAAATATGTAGTTGTCTTCCTTTCAGTAAAATCCTGCATCATATTGTAGGTTAAATCTTGTGCTTATACCACCCATCCTGGTGAAGCGGCTTACAGCTCCTGCTGTGTCATCATCTTTTTAACATAACTTTACTACAGCCTAAGCATTGTAGGACGTTGTTGAATTCATTTTATTAAATCTGAATCATTTATACTGTTGCACAAGGGACCATGATGTGAAGAAAGTAATGCATGCTTTGTTTAGAAGAAATGGTTACCTGTGTAACAACCACTTTGTAACAGAATGATCACTGTTTGTCTGCCAGGCACATTCAGGAAATGTACCTCATGTTTAAATGTAATGAAAAAAATGTGTTTTTATTACTAGGTACAAGACTGCCATTCTGTACGGGTTCCCACAAGCAGTCAGCAACGCTATAGCCCTTCCAATGGATGAGGTATTCCAAACAACCCCTTTGATATGGGGAATCCACAGTCTCCTGCACCTTGTATTCCTCTTCACCATGTACGATAACTGGAGCATTACAAAAAGACTTACCGTGAGTAAACACGTTGTTCACCTTCGTTCTGTGATACAGGCAATATCCTCAGATTTACAAAAAATTTAGTAAAATTGACAAGGGCCTTGGTATTTCCATTGGTTCTATTTCACTGATTAATTATATCCTCTGCAGGAACCACCTGGATTTCACTGTAGCGCCCCACATCTGGATAGTCAAGGGGTGAATTATGTGTTCCACCATAGGAATAACCAACTGATCCTATAGTTCAAACTGAAAACCAGGATTATTGAGATAACAAAGAAACAAAGATTTGTATTTGCTTTACAAGCGGCCATATCATTTTTTGCCAAGCTTTTATGGTACTATAAAGCAGAGGATTCTGAATGCAAAGCTTCGGAATTTGGGATGGCTTAGCATGTAAGAGAAATGCCAAATCATAAAATGGCACAAACTGCTGATCCTTTTCCCAGTCAGTATACACTGACTGATTTGAAATCCAAACTGGCGCTATTTACAGTAAACTTGCTATGATGTACCATTTAAATAGTTGAGGTTAAAATCCCCTTAGCCTTTCAGTAACTTCAGCTTTCTCAAAGCTGGTTGTTTCTGTGTCTAGCACTCAGATAACAAAAGGACCATTCTCAACTGGGCGAATGAGGCCTTTTTCTTGTAGATTAAGTCGACCTATGAACAACAATGGTAAATTGTGTTTACTTGTTTGTATGACTGGGGTAAAATTTTATGTGAATATCTTGGAAAGACCATATGCTCAGATGCCAGATTGATTGTGATGACAGTCTAAATGGACAGTCTAATCCTATTCTAACGCTATGTGTGGCGTAGTCCTGAAAATTCTGTAAATGGTTAATCAGCAGGAGAATGGAGGACTGCACTGCCTGTGGGAAAGATGACCAGGTATCTATGAGTGGGATATTGATGAACAATGGGCGATGAGCCCAGTCTTGGAGTTCCCCGGCTAGAGGAGTCATGACCATGTGAACCATTATATAGTCTGTGGAAATAACACTTGACATGCTGTTAGGAAGGTTAATCCGAAGGCACTCCAGGGAACAGCAGAAATAAAGAGGCAGGAACACAGAGCTAGGGGCACAAAATAGTACAATGTGAGTACCATTTGCAGTTAGTCTGGAGGTTTCATAGGGCTGCTGGGCATGACACCACTCATGACAGCGCCGGTCCCGACGCTGTCATGAGAGGTGTCACACGAGGTAGGTGCCTCACACTAACTGTCTCATTGATCCCACCTCATGTGCACACTTGCTTGATATCACGGGAAAGTACTACCTCTACTAGCACAGTGCCTGTCATAATTGTTGGTACCGGGTCTTGTAGAAGTCTCCGTGCAGGGACAGGTTCAGGATCAGAAAACTGCATGGAGCAGGCAGGTGTAGATGTACCTGGATGCACATAGCTTTCTTCCTGGGCGCCATCTACAGAAACAGACTTGACAGACTAGGGGGACCTGGCAGATGGCAGTGGCGCCTGGGGAGGCTAGCAAATGATAGCATCAGAGTCTAGGGAGACTGGTAGACAAGGTCAGACAATCCAGGGTCATTCACAATAAGGTGAAAAATTGCAGTAAACTGAGATAAGCCAGAGGCAAAAACTAGGAATAGTCCATGGTCAATAATCATATGATCACCAAGCCAAACGGGGTGCCAAATCAGGTGACAGAAATGTAAACAAAGTCTAGAGCCAGGGGTCAAAAACCAAAATACAAGCAACAAAACTGCAAAGCCAGAAAGTACAATTCTCCAGCAAAGGAGCCTGGTTAAAAAGGCCCTAAATTACCTGATGGGTCTCTGGTCTGTGTCTGGAACTAGTGACAAACTGGACAGGGATATAAAGGAGACACAAATGCCAGCACCCACAGAGCCACCTGTGGCAGGACTGCTAGGTCCACAGTCTGCCATGCTCAAGGTTGCTTGTTCAAGTCTTGTTCTCCTTGACAGTGCCCTAGACAAAGATCATATGGTAATTTTAACCCTGGACATTGTCTTAAATTTGTGTTACATTGGTCTGGGGTTCCAAATTTAAATCCCAGATATTAATAGATAATCTTCTGCTAAGCCTTTCATGCATGGATTAAAATTCTAGGGTAAGGCAGGAGGAAATCACAATAACTTCCTCCTAACGCCATGATGCATTTGACAGATTTGTGTCACTTCCTGAAACAAGGTAACATTATGTTACATGATTTCATGTTACTTGGGACTAACAGGTATGCAAAATTCTTCAAAAAAACACAGAAAGTGCTACTTTCTTAAATTTTTTGAATATACACGTGTTTTCAGAAAGCTTTAGAGAGTTCAACCAGCATCGAAGCCAGCTCTGACATAAGTACTTTTCCTCGATCCACGTTACTCAACAGAATGGGATTACTCCCAAATATTTTATCAAAACAATTATAAAAAATAAATTATTATACTAGGGTTATGGTTTATGAACGTTGTAAAGGGAGTTGGCGTGTTATACTTTACCTGGCGGTAATTATCTAGAACTCTTAGTGATGTAAGAGAATGGAAAATCCAGGAATTGGATATCTGGATATTGAATGCTCCAAAGTCTAGTACTAAACTATTATTTCAACTGGCAGCTTTCATAAAGAAACTTTTATGTGGTGGAAAATTAGAAGTATATCAGATTGTGTATGGAAAATATTTTTTTTCAGTCAGCGCATTTTGAGACTCATTAAAATTGTTAATGAATGTTTAACAACCAGTAGCATTTGGAAAGTAGGGCGAGTTTTTAGAAGGGTCATGTCAGGCTGGGAGTTGTGAATTTTACAGGAGTAACATCTGAAGAGCACAACTGTCTCTTCATATGGACACTGGCAGATACGGGTATTCACAGGACGTCAATGAAGCCATACGTGCCTTTCTCCACAACACAGGGAGGAACACAAGCCAGTGCAATGCTGATAGCCAATCCAGACGGGGAATACGCAACTTTTTATTTCAGACAATGACCACTGTTAAAAGTTAAAATGTTTGTATGTATTACTGATTTCAGAAATATAAATCATTTTATAGTGATGTTCAGATCGAAGGTCTTTGCAGTCTCAAGGTATGCACGAGTAGGCCATTTAATGGGTACATTAATGATATCTGCTGCTAATGACTCCTGTTATTATTGATCATTAGATGTGTACATGGTGTTTGTGATCAGATAACTGGCTTATTGTTATGGAAAAATAACTGCTTGTGTTTATTCTCCATACTACAACTTCACATGTTCTGAGATGTAGCCGTTTAGAGCCAAAACAGAATACATGGATAGAGCGAGAGCCCTTCTTCATAGCATGTGTCACTCTTATATATTACTGTAGCTCTTCTCCTTAACTAAGATTCAAGCTGGCTGGCAATCTGTTGACCAACTTGATCATTCTATTCTGAAAATGAATAGCATAAAATAGCATTAAAAATAAATCTTGCCAAGGGCTAACTATATTTCCTATGTTGTTATTCACCCTCACAGACCCCACTGAGCTTGAAAACGTTTATTAGATAAACCCAGGCTAGGTAGTGTTGGCAGATGGGTATGGTGCAAAAAAAAGGACCTCAATAAAATCAATAAAAAAATATTTCAAAGCCTAGAGCTTAAATTAATAAATAAAAAAATCCTTACTGTTTTACCTTATTTTGGTTCCTTCTGTAGGCTATGGTTTGTGTGGTACAAGATTACTGCACGGTAAAGGGTGCTAAAATTTTAGGGCTATTGAATATTTCTTTGGAATATCTGTTTTTGTGAGCAAAATCTAATTAGCAAAAACGGACAAAAAGGGGAAATTATTTGTTGTGCCTTCATAGTCACTGAATTGCCCTCGTTCGCACAGTAACCCTTGCCCCAATTGAATATACATTAGTGTAGCCGTCCTTATCTATGGTATTTAGGCACTGAACCCAATGACATATCGCACTAGATATAGAATTCCAGTCAAATAGACATAGGACTCATCTGATGTCATGTAATAGTGTAATAAAATGTAACGCCCACGGTTTTCTTTTGACTCAATCATTATAGAAGCTGTGATAAGATAAATCCATAATGTATTGACACATCTTATTAGAGTGTTAATATTATGCATTAGGTTTTTCAAATACTTTTAATTAAGTTACAGTGACAGTAGATAAACCGTATTGCATGTATAATGAACCCAAAGACTGAAAACATATAGAACATAAACAGAACATTCTCGGTTGAGTTTATTCATACAAAACATACACAAGACATGCTACGACAGAGCATTAAAACCTGTACAGCTTAGGCACCAAAACACATATACATTTGTAAGTATTCTACTGTTTGGCAGGACAGAACCAACAATCATTTATATATTAGTGTGTATTATAGTATAAAAACGCAACAGTCATCAGAACAATAAATCAAAAGTAAACAGTTTCCGGGGTGATCAGTTCCCTATTCAGGATCACGTGGGTCCTAGCAAACCTCATTACCACAAATTGGAGCTTGCATTCATTAGTTATTTTACATTTTCCCATAGATGTAAAAATCCATCTTTGACAATAAGACTTTACATTTTTTCCTCTTAAAATATGCTAATACTCAATTTTTTGTCTCTTTAGGGAAAACTACTTCTACTACTTCTAGTTCAAAAGCTTATATGTTAACTTTTATGTTCTTATAAACCATCCCCAGGGTAAAAACAAGTGTGTCCAGGCATAATTTTAGGATTTTTATTTGATGATGGCCTGGAGTTAAGAATTATAAATAGCAAATGCACTTGTAATTTCAGCTGAAACAACCTTTATAGGAATGCATTTAAGAGCTAGTGGCAGGGACATGTAACAATACTAACACTCCACATCTAAATAAAAGGTACAAGTATAATGGAAATTTAATATCTGCAAAAAAGTAATATTAAACACAATTAGAAGAATATAAAAATGTATATATATATATATATATATTATATATATATATATATATTATATATATATGAATATATTACAATTAAACCCTTTAACATGATATAGATTACATTATGTAAAGAAACTTACTTATTTTTACTACCTTAATATAAAAAGTGGTGCATTCTTTTTTTATTTTCTTAAATTAATGTAGTAGTATTTTGCCTTTTTTATTTAACTATTTTTTTTTTTAAATAAACTTTAGTTTAAATCAGATCATTCCTGTGCTAGCAAAAACAGTTTCTACATAATTAAGAGCCATACCAAATTGCCAAGGAATTTGTTTAAATATGTTGTTTAATATTGAGTATTAATATCTTTAACAATCCCCCTATGACATTTCAACTTTTTTAAATGGTCTGATAAGTACCTCCCATGACAAACTTATTAATACAAAATTATATTCATTTGTTTTGCTATTTTTTCTTCAATAATTCGTTAAATTACAATTTGACCATAAATATAATTTACATACATGCATACACACATGCACACAGTGCATATGCATAATGTATGGCATATATGATTCTAGTGAAACACATAAACACATTAATAAAATGTTTAATCTAGTAACAATGTCACAATCATTACCATAAACCTTTGAAGCTAGTAAGACAAAAAAATTAGCAAGTAGCTTACAGTATTGGATTTCCAATAACATGTTAAATACTGATTAAAAAAAACAGCAAGATAGCCTGCAATAGGACAGATGAAAGATATATAGAAATTGTTTTTTTTTCAAAGGTTTCATTTATTTCCAATATTTCTTTGGGGGGAGGTTGTTTTGTGTAATTGTATTTGGAGTTGGTAGATGGTGACCATGATGAACACTTTCAGCAGATGTTCCTAGAAAAAAAAAAGCAAAGTAATTCAACCATTTCTGACCAATACACTTAGTATAATATATTCATTACATACGTGGACATATGTAGAAAACGTTATTTCTTTATTACATTGTTTCCTTCTGTTATCTACATGTTACTTAATGTTGTTTCTCGCGAAATGTTATCTTCTGCAGTCAGAAGCAACTCCTGAATGTCTATGTTAACATGCTTAACACATATGGAATTATAGCATATGTAAAACTTATCTTTTATAGGAAGGGTCAAAATCTTTAAAAAAATCAACTATCCCTAGATAAATTTTAGAAGGGATTATGTTATATCATTTAAAAATATACATAAACAATTATTGCTCTCGAATGCCTTACATCTTAAATGACAATGCTTAGAATGCTTTCAGAGAGTTAAGAGTTTGTAATGTTGCTGCTTGATAATTTATTTTATCTGCTATTTATCAACAGTCATAATCATGATATTCATGGCTGAGCATAATATGGGTCAATAACATGTTTATTTAGTTTGGTTAAGCTGTCTCTAACAGTCCTGCTGCTCATTGCACCCCCAAAACAGAAAGCAATGGCCAATCTATCGTTCCAGGGCTGATTTGTCCTGACCAGTGCTCAACAGTAAAATATGACCTATATCAATGACACTACCGACAAGTAAAAACATGGTCATGGTGGGATTTGATAATAGTTTCTATTATATTCAATTTGGGCTATTTATTTATGATATAGTTCAGTAAGCATGTAAATATCAAGATTGGAAATCTGAGAATAAAAAAGTACCCTGTATGCCAGAATTGCAACCTCTAACCCACCTTACCGGTCAATGTTAGTAAATGAAGACCTTTTGGTTGTGTGTTTTTTCTCCATTCCTTGTCTTACCACTAACTGGATGCCATTTCCCTTAGAAAGACTGTTGCTCTCTTCCTTTATGGCTGCTACCTGATTTCAGTCACAAACAGTACTGTATTCTTACCCAGTCTGACCAGGCTTTTTCCACACCCTGTCAGAATAACTGGGGTCTGATCGGCTATTGGGGGCTTAGGCTCCCCTGTACACCTCCACTCCATGGACCAGTTCTTCTATGCACTATGCAAACCTCAACATGACATCATATGCTAGCGCTCAGCATAGTGTAAATGGGACTTGGATAAGTACTCTTTGTTCTTTTTGTTCAATAAACGGTATTATTAATTATTGTATATGTTTTGGTTTTATTTCTTAACTTCTTAGAGTATGCCCATGGTTGTATCCTGGGGATACCTTTGTTTGGATTACAGCTTGTTTACTCTAAAGGAACATATTGTGGATAACTGCAAGGGAGGCATTCCACAAAGGTACTGTAATATCTGTCTAATGGAATGGATCCTTACATTTATTGTGTTTTCTGAACTTTGGTTTTAGAAACAGATATTATAAAACTAGTGTCAGGAGGTACATCATCTAATAACTTATTAGCACGCAATGCTTCTTGTCGCATCTTAGAACACTTTTATTTATCCTTTTATTTTACACTAGTCAACGCCTCGATTTAAAGCACAAGAACAAAAACGTGAGAAGCAGAGGGCTGTAGTAACAGAAAAGGGCACATGAGATAACTTAACTCATATATAAAGGTGGTTCCTTAACTAGGAATCAGGCCTATTGCTATGTACAGTACCCAGAAGCAGAGTAAAGTAGACTGTTAATGAACTTGATTCTTCAGGTCACAGGATAATAAAAATGAAAGGGCCAGAAATAATTCCTTTATCTTTAAAGAGATTCAGATGTCACAGATGTAATCATATTACTAGATTACAACATGTCTTTCTCTATGCACTGCCGTCCAGATATGGAATAATCTATCCCAGCCAGTACATTATTTTTATGATACAATAACTAGAAATTACTTTGATAAAGAATAATTGCATTACTTTTTCAGAATTTAAAAACAGTTTATTTCACTATAAAAGTAAATGGGTTTGGATTCTAATATGCGGGTTAAATATTTACATGTTTTGGTTTTTCTCCAAATGTTATTCTCTTTAATTACTAGCCATTTTGAGGAGAAGAATGTGGATTGTTTAAGGCATCAGCATTTAGTACAATATATAGAAAATACAGACAGGTTGATCAACTATATTGCCAGTAATAAATACCAGTATAATACTTTTTATCATAATATTCTCCCATAAACTTGAGCTAGAATAACTTTGTATTCCCATACACGCTGCAGGCTTTTGAAATTAAAAGGATGGATACTTCCTTCTAATCAATCTCTTTATATTAAACCACCAGCAAGAATAGTGGGCCTACATTT